>NC_052344.1:7517552-7756954 GCF_016432855.1 Salvelinus namaycush
CATTGGCGCCATGTTCAGAAATGCCTCCAAAATATCCGGAGATATTGCAGAGAGCTATGTCAAATAACATAAATACTCATCATAAACTTTGATGAAAGATGCATGTTTTACATAGAATTAAAGATACACTTGTTCTTAATGCAACCGCTGTGTCAGATTTCAAAAAGCTTTACGGCAAAACACAATAATCTGAAAACAGCGTTCAGCCACAAAAGCAAGCCATACAGTTACCCGCCAAATTGTGCAGTCAACAAAACTCATAAAAAGCATTATAAATCTTCACTTACCTTTGCTGATCTTCGTCGGAATGCACTTCCAGGACTCCCACTTCCACAAGAAATGTTTGTTTTGTTCAGTAATGTCCATAATTTATGTCCAAATAGCTATTTTTGTTGGTAAACAAACACTAAACTAAAAGCAAACACTCACAAACACTCACTAATAGCTGACGAAATGTCAAAAAGTTCCGTAACAGTCAGTAGAAACATGTCAAACGATGTATTGAATCAATCTTTAGAATGTTTTTAACCTAAATCTTGAATAACGTTCCAACCGGAGAATTACATTGACTTCAGATGAGCGATGGAACAGAGCTCCCTCTCATGTGAACGCGCATGGTCAAAGCATGGTCAGGTCATGGCAGACCTGACTAATTCCCCTCTCATTCGGCCCCCCTTCACAGTAGAGGCATCAGACAAGGTTCTACAGACTGTTGACATCTAGTGGAAGCCGTATGAAGTGCAAAGTCATTCATATCTCACTGTGAATTCAATAGGATCTTGGTTGAAAATCGACCAGACTCAGAATTCCCACTTCCTGTTTGGATTTTTTCTCAGGTTTTTGCCTGCCATATGAGCTCTGTTATACTCACATACATCATTCAAACAGTTGTAGAAACTTCAGAGTGTTTTCTATCCAATATGAATAATAATATGCATATATTAGCAACTGGGACTGAGGAGCAGGCAGTTTACTATGGGCACCTCTGTGCACCTTTCATCCAAGCTACTCAATACTGCCCCTGCAGCCATAATAAGTTAACAGCTAATTAGCATTTCCTTTTTGGGAGGTAAATACAGGCAAATATATTGATAAAAGTCACCTTGTCCGAGAGATATTTACACAGTTATCAAAACGTCACAAGGTAAGCGAAACACAGCCCTTATTTAAGTGTTTCTAAAATCCCCTTTGGGAAAAAAATGAATGGTGGAAAAAACGATTGGAACCATTTCCCTGTTTGACCACTAGGTTTTATAGGTATTTTGACACCTCCACTGTGGGGCACTATTGCGCTGCACATGCTGTCACAGACGCTATAATGGCACAGATACAAAGATGAGTCTTTTATCTATCTCTATGGTTGCAACAGACTTTATATAGGGCAAGGAGACAGTCACATGATGCTTTCAGGTGATTGAATTACGTCCTCTGGATTCGTGGTCTGATTGGACTGAGAGAGAAGTTTTTATGAGTCAGCTCATTGTTCTTCCTACTCTCTGCCTGTGTGTCCATTCAGGGTTATAGCAGGAAACATAAATTCAGTACACTTTAAGTACATTTAATTTAAATCTTTATCGCACGGCATACTTCAAAGGGGTTATAGGAAAGTCAGCAATAGAGGTTTTACTGTATTTCAGGAAAGTAGAATATGTGATTTGGAGGGGTACTGTTATTGGCTAAAACTAGTCCTTGATTAGCCTTCGCCAGCTTTGAGCATGTACACAAATGCGCACACACACACACATGCACACACACGCACGCACACACACGAACACAAACCACAATCCAGCAGATCGGCCCAAAGCTCGATCAGCTGACCCTGATGAAATGTGTTGCCCTTACTGGGACAAATGAAGTTACTGGCAGTGGCCTATTTCCTTTTTCTTTTGTTCTGATATTTTTAGAGTCTTAGTTGTCTGAGATGGGTCTGCTTCTGTTTTTGCTCTGGGTCTTGAGAGAACAGCTGAATAGCCTCACTCCCCCCTATCTGAGATACTTACAGCAGCCCTCATCCTCCACATACAACACCCGTTTTGCCAATCACATTCTGTTAAAGGTCCCCAAAGCACACACATCCCTGGTTCGCACCTCTTTTCAGTTCACTGCAGCTAGAAACTGGAACGAGCTGCAAAAAACACTCAAACTGGACCGTTTTATCTCCATCTCTTCATTCAAAGACTCAATCATGGACACTCTTACTGAAAGTTGTGGTTGCTTCGAGTGATGTATTGTTGTCTCTACCTTCTTGCCCTTTGTGCAGTTGTCTGTGCCCAATAATGTTTGTACCATATTTTGTGCTGATACCATGTTGTGATGCTGCCATGTTGTGTTGCTACCATGTTGTTGTCATGTTGTGTTGCTACCATGCTGTGTTTTAATGTGTTGCTGCCATGTTATGTTGTTGTCTTAGGTCTCTCTTTATGTAGTGTTGTGTCCTATATTTGTATTTTTTTAATTTTTTTATCCCAGCCCACGTCCTCGCAGGAGGCCTTTTACCTTTTGGTAGGTCATCATTGTAAATAAGAATTTGTTCTTAACTGACTTGACAAGTTAAATAAAATAAAAATAAAATAGCAAGGTTGTAAGGGCAGACATTTCTGACAGTGTACTACCTTGCTCTACCAACAGAGGTCAGTAGTACTCACTCTTTGGTACTCGCTGGCTACGTCAGAACGTCTTCAGTCAACTTACATTATGTCAACAACACTAGTCTTTTGAATTGACCTTTAAAGCGGTCTGAGTATGCAAACTTAATAATGAACCATAACTAAATTGTGGATGCTTTCATATCATGACATTTCATTTATAATATCTTCAGATCTATATCTATTATCTGTATTCAGAATTATGGTAAAGTTCAAGTTGATGATGGTGTTCTCCCATGCAGGTGTATCAAGCCTCAACTGAAGTCCTTAGCTCTGGGGTTCCATACTCTGTCCACACGTACACTTGGTGAGTCAATACTGTCAGATCACAGATCTAGGATCAGTTTACCACCCAAAATGTTAACATGTGGAGGGCACTAAACTGACCTTAGATCAGCGTCTTGTGGCAACTTCCTCCTACTCCTGTCTGATCAAGTCATACCAGTCTCAGAGCCAGCGCTCTGCAGCTTAGTAACACTGATATAAAACTAGCTGCAGCCAGTTTGTTTCCAAGTCACACATTTCTCCACTAATCAGCTTCTATTAGGATTAATACCCTGAACAAAATCCTCTTAAAAATCCACTCTGTTGCAAAGGTAATCCTTGAAAAATTATTACTTGTGAATCAGGTGTGTTAGCTCTGGGTTGGAACACAATCCTGCACACATTGCCCTTTTCCATGACCAAGATTAGCCACATCCATATTACTGGTAGATCATTTTGTGTGTGTTGGTGTTATAACAGCGGGCATCCCAGCGCCCATCTACTTTGGGGCGATCATCGACACCACGTGTCTGAAGTGGGGCCAGAAGAGATGCGGAGGGAGAGGAGCCTGTCGGATATACAACACTACAGCATACAGGTAATGCACACATACACACTACTGGTCAAGCCTGATACACAACACAAACGCACACAGACCACACACTTACTTCAAAGTGATCATGTCGGAGAGGCATACCCTCTATAACATCAGATGCTGAACATTGATTTTCAAGTCAATATTGAAGGCAACCCCAGTAGTCTTGCCACTTTAATCACCAGTGTAATGTCAAGACTCTGAGTGTGTGTATCCCCTGGTCTCTCTCTCCTCAGGATAGCTTACCTGGGTCTAACTATGGGCCTGAGGACAGTTTCCTTCCTGCTGTGTATACTGGGATTCGTGCTGCTCAAACGACACCTGCGGAGAGAGGAACGCAGTGCCCACCAAGTGGCCAATGGCGGAGCAGAACTGGAGGTACTCAGGAAAGAGGAAGTCCTAGCCTCCAACTCGGACCAATCGCTACGGACTTCCACAACAGACTACAACAACACAGAGAGAGAGACACGGCTGTGACAGTCTGAGACTATCTCCCCTGATCCCTCACGTTACACACACACGCGAGATGTGCAGGAACCAACAACGCTCTGCGCCAGACCATCTCATAGAACATAAATTATATATTTGTACTAGACCTGTCTAGGTTATGTATATTTAAAAAAAATAACATCTTTTTGATATAACTGATGTACTTCATGGATGTACCTGCTGTATTTTACAAAAACACAAATGTAACAACAAAGAATTTCATATTTGTTTTTTTTTTACAAAGAAAGCATTTGATTGGATTTGTTATCCATTGGTTAATTGTTTTTACTGCAGCGAGAGTCCAGTTTCGGTCACTGAGTATTTTTGTAACAACTCTCAAGGTAGTCTACATTATAATATTGTTAGACAGCCTCAATCTGTTGAAAGAGAATGTCAGACATTCTGTGTTTATCTACTGTAAACATTGCCAAAATATGATCTCAATAGCCCTGTTTATACCTGGTTCTAACATGCATCCTTCATCCTGATCTTGTCCGTTTACACTTATGCACAGCAAATTGGTCAGTGTTACCTAGTGTTGATATTTCAGTTTAACATTTGTAGCATTGATTCAGGTGTTAAACTAACTCTGCAAGTGTTAAATTAACACTCTGGTGTAAAAGAACCCCACTGTTGGTGTTAATAACCAGTGTTAAACCAAAACCACACCCATCATTATATTTCCCAGCATGCTCTATTGCAGGTAGATTTGTTTTTTTAATTGTTTATTTCAATATCTATGTTTTTGCATGTACATTGATAAATTCATTAATCTTATGCTACTCAAATATAAATAACATGCAATTTTCTAAACTAATCCAATATGTTACTTGGACTTATTGCACTGAAATGGTTGTTCCAGTTTAGATGCTTTAGGTAGTCTCATCTCTTATCCTTCCCAACCCGCCAATCATTCTGAATGCAGGTTGCTGGTGAATGCCAGGTTGCTCCAAATGTAGGCTAACCCCACTCTGGCTGGTTTCCACTAGGAATTACACATCACTTTGCCACCCAGCATAATGTGACCTGCACACCTGATTATATCAAGATGGCGCCGAAGAACATGGCTGACGTTTTACATTCTCCCAACCAATTATGCTATTTTGTTAGTTTTTTTGTGTAACTTATTTTTTAACATATTGTGTACATAATGTTGCTGCTACCGTCTCTTATGACCGAAAATGGACATCAGAACAGCGATTACTCACTGCTGACTGGAAGAAACTTTTTCCTACTTTCACTGGAACAGGCCCATATCCCCGCATTTTTCATGAAGAAAAGATGCAGGAAAAGGGACAGCAGATCGGGCAGCCTTCTGAGAATCCGTAGGCAAGCGAGTAAACTCCCACTGCCATCCGTTCTTCTTCCTAATGCGCAATCATTGGAAAATAAAATTGATGACCTACGATTAAGATTTTCCTACCAACGGGACATCAAAAACTGTACCATCTTATGTTTCACCGAGACGTGGCTGAACGACGATACAGACAATATAGAGCTAGCGGGATTTTCCATGCACCAGCAGAACAGAGACTACCTCTGGTAAGACGAGGGTTAGGGGTTTGTGTCTATTTGTCAATAACAGCTGGTGTGCAATGTCTAATATTAAAGAATTCTCGAGGTATTGCTCGCCTGAGGTAGAGTACCTTATGATAAGTTGTCGACCACACTATCTACCAAGAGATTTCTCATCTACATTATTTGTAGCCGTCTATTTACCACCACAGAACAAAGCTGGCACTAAGACCGCTCTCAACCAACTCTATAAGGCCATAAGCAAACAAGAAAATGCTCACCCAGAAGCGCCGCTCCTAGTGGCCGGGGACTTTAATGCAGGCAAACTTAAATCAGTTTTACCAAATTTTTACCAGCATGTCACATGTGCAACCAGAGAAAATAATTCCTAGACCACTTTTACTCCACACACAGAGATACATACAAAGCTCTCCCCTCGCCCTCCATTTGGAAAATCTGACCATAATTCTATCCTCCTGATTCCTGCTAACAAGCAAAAACTAAAGCAGGAAGTACCAGTAACTCGCTCAATACAGAAGTGGTCAGATGACGCGGATGCTACACTACAGGACTGTTTTGCTAGCACAGACTGGAATATGTTCCGGGACTCATCCAATGGCATTGAGGAGTACACCACCTCAGTCATCGGCTTCATCAATAAGTGCATCGTCCCCACAGTAACTGTACGTACATATCCCAACCAGAAGCCATGGATTACAGGTAAGATGTTGCATCGAGCTAAAGGCTAGAGCTGCCACTTTCAAGGAGCGGGAGAGTAATCTGGACGCTTATAAGAAATCCCGCTATACCCTCAGACGAACCATCAAACAAGCAAAGCGTCAATACAGGAATAAGATTGAATCCTACTACACCGGCTCTGACGCTCGTCGGATGTGGCAGGGCTTGAAAACTGTTACGGACTACAAAGGGAAACCCAGACGCGAGCTGCCCAGTGACGCGAGCCTACCAGACGAGCTAAATGCCTTTTATGCTCGCTTCGAGGCAAGCAACACTGAAGCATGCACAAGAGCACCAGCTGTTCTGGATGACTGTGTGATAACACTCTCGGTAGCCGATGTGAACAAAACCTTTAAACAGGTCAACATTCACAAAGCCACTGGGCCAGACGGATTACCAGGATGTGTACTCAAAGCATGTGCGGACCAACTGTCAAGTGTCTTCACTGACATTTTCAACCTCTGCCTGACCGAGTCTGTAGTACCTACATGTTTCAAGCAGACCACCATAGTCCCTGTGCCCAAGGAAGCGAAGGTAACCTGCCTAAATGATTACCGCCCCGTGGCACTCACTTCGGTAGCCATGAGTGCTTTAAAAGGCTGGTCATGGCGCACATCAACAGCAGCCTCCCAGACACCCTAGACCCACTCCAATTCGCATACCGCCCCAACATATCCACAGATGACGCAATCTCAATCACACCCAACACTGCCCTTTCTCACCTGGACAAAAGGAACACCTATGTGAGAATGCTGTTCATTGACTACAGCTCAGCGTTCAACACCATAGTGCCCACGAAGCTCATCACTAAGCTAAGGACTCTGGAACTAAACACCTCCCTCTGCAACTGGATCCTGGACTTTCTGACAGGCTGACCCCAGGTGGTAAGAGTAGGCAGCAACACGTCTTCCACGCTGATCCTTAACACTTAGTCCCCTCCTGTATTCCCTGTTCACCCACGACTGCGTGGCCAAACACGACTCCAACACCATCATTAAGTTTGCTGACGACACAACAGTGGTAGGCCTGATCACCGACAACGATGAGACGGCCTATAGGGAGGAGCTCAGAAAACTGGCAGTGTGGTGCCAGGACAACAACCTCTCCCTCAATGTGAGCAAGACAAAGGAGCTGATCGTGGACTACAGGAAAAGGCGGGCCGAACAGGCCCCCATGAACATCGACCGGGCTATAGTGGAGCGGGTCGAAAGTTTCAAGTTCCTTGGTGTCCACATCACCAACGAACTATCATGGTCCAAACATACCAAGACAGTCGTGAATAGGGCACGACAAAACCTTTTCCCCCTCAGGAGACTGAAAAGATTTGTCATGGGTCCCCAGATCCTCAAAAGGTTCTACAGTTGCACCATCGAGTGCATCCTGACCGGTTGCATCGCTGCCTGGTATGGCAACTGCTCGGGATTTGACCATAAGGCGTTACAGAGGGTGGTGCGAACGGCCCAATAGAACACTGGGGCCAAGCTTCCTGCCATCCAGGACCTATATAATAGTCGGTGTCAGAGGAAAGCCCATAAAATTGTCAGAGCCTCCAGTCACCCAAGTTATAGACTGTTTTCTCTGCTACCGCACAGCAAGCTCATCAACAGCTTCTACCCCCAAGCCATAAGACTGCTGAACAATTAATAAAATCACCCCCCTCCCTTTTGTACACTGCTGCTACTCGCTGTTTATTATCTATGCATAGTCACTTGACCCCCACCTACATGTACAAATTACCTCAACTAACCTGTACACCCGCCTACTGGCCCGGTACCTCTGCCCCCCTGTATATAGCCTCGTTATTGTTATTCTTATTGTGTTCCTTATTGTGTTATATTTTCTTAACTCTTCTTGAACTGCATTGCTGGTTAAGGGCTTGTAAGTAAGCATTACACGGTAAAGTCTACACCTGTTGTATTTGGCTCATGTGACAAAAAGTTTGATTTGTTTTGGTTTTTATTAGGGTTCAAACTAAGTCCTCAAAATAAGGACTCATGAGTTGTGTTGTACTGTCTTATATAATTTTATTTTAATGATAACATATTCACTTAAGCTCTAACTTGGTGAAGGCCAAAGGACTAAAAATGGATGAATGCAACAACCATGTCTTTGTCACTAACAAATACAGTCATGGGTGGTAACTCTACAATTCACTCGAAAGGCAGGCACTCTGGGAAATATTCAAATAAGTCTTTACACTAAGCAGTGTGTTAATTTAGCACTGAAAATTGTAGACCCGTATAGACAAGGACCAGTGTTAAATGTAACACTCAGTATTGATTTAACACTGGAGAATGTGCTGTGTAAGATCTGATCACAATGCACCTGTTTAAACATTTGGGCACAATCAGAATGAGGACAAAGGACACCTTAGCACCAGGTATAAACGGGGCTACTGTTCATCATGTCTGTGTGACTGTGTTGTGCCACAGGATGCCACTGTTCCAGCTTACCATAGCTGTTCTCTGCCTTTGGTGTGTAGCAGGAGCTTTCTTATTTCAATTCTAATCAAATCCACTAGGAGGCAGTATTGTATACTGGTAGTAAATTAATCTCTGTCTAGAAAGTTACAGTAAAATCACAATGAATTGTGATACATACAATTAACAACGCAAAGATCATTATAGATATCAAATGCACATCCACTGAACCATTACACTGTTTTATAGTTCTACCATCAGTGACTATCCACTGTAGGTGTCATTCATTATGAGAAGTAAAGCAAATTCGCATCATTTATTGGTCAATCTGTCTGTATGTCAATGTGTATAGGTTGTGTAAGTACTTTTGAACGTTTTAGGGCTCTATTCAATCTGTATCGCTGAAGCGTTACGATTGCGGGATAGAGATGTAAAGGCAATTTCCGATTGAGCCCACCTACAGTGCCTAAAGCAAAGTATTAAGACCCCTTGACTTTTTCCACATTTAGTTACGTTACAGCCTTATTCTAAAATAGATTTATTTTATTTTATTCCCCCTCATCGATCTACACACAATACCCCATAATGACAAAGCAAAAACAGGTTTTTAGACATCATAGCAAGTTTATAAAACATAAAAAACTGAAATATCACATTTACATAAGTATTCATACCCTTTACTCAGTACTTTGTTGAAGCACCATTGGCAACGAGTATAGCTTAAAGTCTTCTTGGGTATGACGCTACAGGCTTGGCACACCTGCATTTGGGAAGTTTCTCCCATTGCTTTCTGAAGATCCTCAAGCTCTGTCAGGTTGGATGGGGAGCGTCGCTGCACAGCTATTTTCAGGTCTCTCCGGAGATGTTCGATCGGGTTCAAATCCGGACTCTGGCTGGGCCACTCAATGAAATTCAAAGACTTGTCCCGAAGCCACTCCTGCGTTGTCTTGGCTGTGTGCTTAGGGTCGTTGTCCTGTTGGCAGGTGAACCTTCACGCCAGTCTGAGGTCCTGAGCGCTCTGGAACAGGTTTTCATCAAGGATCTCTCTATACTTTGCTCTGTTCATCTTTCCCTCGATCCTGACTAGTCTCCCAGTCCATGCCACTGAAAAACATCCCCACAGCATGATGCTGCCACCACCATGCTTCAGAGTAGGGATGGTGGCAGGTTTCTTCCAGATGTGGCGCTTGGCATTCAGGCCAAAGAGTTCAATCTTGTTTCTCATGGTCTGAGAGTCCAAGTGGGCTGTCATGTGCCTTTTACTGAGGAGTGGCTTCTGTCTGGCCACTCTACCATAAAAGGCTGATTGGTGGAGTGCTGCAGAGATGGTTGTCCTTCTGGAAGGTTTTCCCATCTTCACAGAGGAACTCTAGAGCTCTGTCAGAGTGACCATCGGGTTCTTGGTCACCTCCCTGACCAAGGCCCTTCTCCCCCGATTGCTCAGTTTGGCCAGACGGCCAGCTCTAGGAAGAATCTTGGTGATTCCAAACTTCTTCCATTTAAGAATGATGGAGGACATTGTGTTCTTGGGGTCCTTCAAAGCTGCAGACATTTTTTGGTACCCTACACCAGATCTGGCCCCGGCACAATCCTGTCTCGGTGCTCTATGGATAATTCCTTCCAACTCATGGCTTGGTTTTTGCTCTGACAACATGGGACCTTATATAGACAGGTGTCTGCTTTTCCAAATCATGTCCAATCAATCGAATTTACCACAGGTGGACTCCAATCAAGTTGTAGAAACATCTCAAGGACGATCAATGGAAACAGGATGGACCTGAGCTCAATTTCGAGTCTCATAGCAAAAGGTCTTAATACTTATGTAAATAAGGTATTTATGTTTTCGCTTTTCCATGCGGTATTGTGTGTCGTTTGCTGAGAAATTGTATGTATTTAATACATTTTAGAATAAGGCTGTAACATAACATGTGGAAAAAGTCAAGGGATCTGAATACTTTCCGAATGCACTGTATGCAACGTTTACCGTGAATGCTGTCTCCGCTGACGTTGGAATACTGCCGTTACATTTTAATCACATTAACGCTGAATTCCTGCAATACAGATTGAATAGAGCCCTTAATGTGCCAAAACCTCACAACAAAAACCTCATGGTCTATTCTCAGGTTATATCAAGTTTGTTCCTAAAGTTGGTGAATAAACACCAACTTTATATCGTACGGGTGAATATTTCAAATAACTGGGATACCAAGGAACATTTTTATTTGAATGACTTTGTTTTGTGAAACAAATCAATTGCATGGCATTTCTCACTCGCATAAAAACAAATCAATGTATATAGTTGTATTTATTCGATTAAACAAAGCAAATATCTTGTAAATGTAATATAAGAGTAAAACATTTTTAATATGGGATAACATGTTGGAAAAATTGTCTGTACATACCAAAAAAAAAAACTTATTTCGCAAGAAAAACAACTGTAATAGTGAAACACACTACTTGGAATGAGAAAATATATCTATAGTTGTCTGAAAGGCACTTATTCAGTCAGGCAAGCTACTGTTCCCTAGTATTGGAATTTAATGTACAGTACTGGGGCCCTATAGGAGATAAGTACTTAGGGGATGGGGGCTAGAGGAAGATTTGTTGGTTGATTATCAATTCCACTCCATGTGCTGACCCAGCCTACCCAACCCAACCCCTGGGCTAGGACAGTCAATACAGGGAGTCAGAGTGAGAAAAGGAAAGATGAATTTCCTCAGACTTTTCCATTTCAGTATCCTTATTACAAAACAGAAAATCATGACCGTGACCCTGTTTAATATTCACAAACCCTCCACATCTAAGAGGAATGAAGAACATTGATATCAGATATTCAACAACAAAAATGACACAATATAGCTTCTGTACCCCTATGAACTCAATGCTAATTTTGTTTTACAAAACACATACAACTCAATCTGTAATATGCATTGCTGCTAAGAAAAAAAAAGAAAGAGATGAATGCAATGGTGGTGCTCTTGCCATGTACAGGAAAAAAACGACAAAGCAAGCCCATTACATCAAAAATATATTCACAGTAGACGACCACTGTAATCTGAAGCGTGTACTGCCACCCATTCTCCAAAAGTCAGCAAATAATAGAAACACTATTCCTAGGCTGGTCTAGTAGCTATTCTATTACAAACGTGCTCAGGTGCTTTTTATCTGATGTTTGACGGCTCCGTGAGGCTTTGGAGGAGTATTTTGGTGACATCATGCACAGTGGTTCAGTATGTCAATGGAAAGTGATAGCGTGCGTGACAGTATTTCTGGTTTCTTGGTACGATCTGTAAACGTTCTGACCGCTGTAGTCATAACCCCGATCAATCATCCTTTTTGTCTCCAATCTCTTGAAGATTCTGGAAAAATAAAGAATATATACAGTATATCTGAAGTGGTGGAGGTAAATGTACAGTAGTAGTACTAAAATCAGAGCTAAAGTAATCTGTCTATATTTGAGCAGGGTAGTAATATACAGCTTTGAACAAGGCAGGGTGAGCAGTAATATCAAATATATACAGTGCCTTCAGAAACTATTCATCCCTCTTGATTTATTTCACATTGTTGTGTTACAGCCTGAATTCAAAATGGATGAAATATTATAATTTTTTCTCTCCCATCTATACACAATACCCCATTAAGACAAAGTGAAAAAAAAAGTTGTTGAATTTTTTGGCACTATTTGTTGAAAATTAAATACAGAAATATCTAATTTACATAAGTATTCACACCCCTGAGTCAATACTTTGTAGAAGCACCTTTGGTAGCGATTACAGCTGAGTGTTTTTATGGGTAAATCTAAGAGTTTTCCACACCTGGATTGAGAAGTATTTTCCCATTATGCTTTTCGAAACTCTTAAAGCTCTGTCAAATTGGTTGTTGATCATTGCTAGACAACTATTTTCAGGTCTTGCCATAGATTTTCAAGTAGATTTAAGCCAAAACTTAAATGGCCACTCAGGAACATTCACTATCACTACCCCTGAACTTATTTAGGCTTGCCATAACAAGGTTGAATAGTTATTGACTCAAGACATTTCAGCAATTTTCAAAAAACATGATTCCACTTTGACATTATGGGGTAGTGTGTGTAGACCATTGGCGAAATGTAACAACATTTGGATGAATTCAAGGGGTGTGAATACTTTCTGAAGGCACTGTAGGCTAAGTGTAGATACTGTATGTGAGCTGGTCTGGGATTACCTGGTGTTCATTCAGCAGTCGGTCGTATTCTTTGGTCAGTCCATAGGATTGTTTCTTCATAGCTTCCATCTCGGATTGGGACTTTTTCAAGGCTAGGGAAAACATTACCCACAAAGCATTCCCATTATCATCCAATTCCCATGCATATCTTCCAATCTATCTACAAGGTGACATGCTATGGGTCAGAGAGCACATTCTCGAACAGAAATTGAAGCCCATGTTTGTTTTATTGTCATTATGGTCCGATTTAATTTGGTTGTTTATTGTATTGCAGTTGTACATTTTCACTTTATTGAAGTATTAGTGGATTTGTGGTTCTATTATTTCGTCTTTGTCACAAAAGTATTGTTTCTTCCTCACCTTCCTCTGAGCCCTTCAGTTCTCCTCTCAGTTTCTCCCCCTCTGATCTCAGCAGCTCGTTTCCCTCCGCTGTGGCCTTGTCCCCCTTCCCATACATCAAAGTCTGAAACAAACACAGGTAAACATTAACAAACATGAGCCACTTACCACACTTCTCAACCATATGCAGTACCAAAATTAGTTTAGTTTCTTTTAGTGTGGATGAACATCTCTGAGTAGGAGTTCTGATATAGCATCAGTTTCACCTTTTAGATCAAAATGAATATGTTTTCATGGACAAGGGGGGTATTATCCTAGATCAGCCTCCTCTTCTTTTTGAGACCCTTTTAAATACGGGCTCAGGAGCAGAAAGGGCAGCGATACTGGGCATGACCTTACCTGCTTCAATAGCTCGTTGTCCTCCATGTATTTCTTGGCAGTTTGGTTGGCACACTCTGCCTTGGTCTGCAGAGAGGCCGTGGTGCCAGACTCCGTCGCCAGCTGGTTGATCAGAGTGATCACCCGCCTCAGCACTCTGTAGGGAAACAACACACATAGATTGTGTTCAATACTTCAGCTGCCACCTGAACTTGTCCTGCTGAACACTTTTTTTGTTTTCCGTTGATAAACATTTTGCTACGGTGTGCACTACTGAAAACGACCAGTGTTATGGTCATTGTAATGAATTAAGAAATCTCTATGACTACGACGATCCATGCACTGGCTGGTTTTCACCAGTATCCATCCCAATGTGATGACGACACAGTGAGGACTCAGTATGTCGATGGGTGAGTGATGGACAGACAGATCCAGGACTTACAGCCAGAGGAAGAGGGTAAATCCAGAGATGTAGAGGTTTCTCTGGGCTCTGAACAGCTTCATGTGGAGGTGGTCAAACATGTTGGGATGCAGATTAGCATCCATGCTGTTTCCCGCGCCCGAATACTTCCTCACCTCACGCAAAGCATCTACAGGAGGGTGTGCAGGTGTGGTACGACATGGTAAGACATTGAGATTGCAAAAGTATTGCATGAGATTGTAAGATCTCTGGTGAGAGATTGTCATTATGATCTGTGAGTAAATTAAACATGACACTTTTTGACATCAGCTTACCGAGGAAGAGGACTATAAGGATTATGATCATGGCGAGGAAGAATTTATTCCAAAACCTGGCCATTTTGTTCCATATTCTCAGCTGGAAGATACACTGCCATCTGCAAAACAGCACAAAAACATCATGTTGAGACTCAGAACACTATAACAGCAAGTCAAGGTCTAATAAAATAGCACTGGATGCAGCTTAGGACTGTCCCCGACTAAAACAAATCCTAGTAGACCGAAAGTCGTCTGTTCTTTTGAACTAATAGATCTGCCTACATTTTAAAACATGTATTTTTTCATATATAGACACATGTGTTTTAATAAATTAATCTAAGATGCTTGTCTGACAATTTAAGTGAACTATTTGATTAAATTAGACACAAATGACTCAAGAGGGAGCAAGAGATCAAGATAACTAGAAGAAAAATAAAACATATTAACCTGACCATCCCCCTCCCACTGGCTTTCTACTCTCCTGAAGTTGCCGTAGGCTGAACCAATTATAGGATACGGAGCTAGAAAGCCTGACCATATTCAGTAGTCCCATTGTATTACAACCGGTCATAGCTTTAGGCTAAGTCCCGGAAGGTAAGCCAGAGCAAGCCAGAGCAGGCTGGAATTTCGTCACTTACTCTTGAATTTGCAGACGTGTTGCTGTGCGTTTTGTTGCCGTGCGTTTTGTTGCCAACCTTACTTTGCTAGGTGACAACTTTACGTTTTTTTCTTTTTACTTTTTAATTACCGTTTATATTTTTAGTTTTTCCATCACAACTTTTTTCCCTCATTCAACTTTTTCACTCCGGACGCTTTATCTGGACATGGTTCGTCAGCACTTTCAACAGCCGAAGCTAAGTAGTAACATTAACATGATGTCTTCTAATTGCAGTCGCTGTACTCATATTATACAGGAGAACGATCACCTTACGGCGAGGATAGCTGTGCTACAAGCCCAGCTTCAGACGCAATCGTTAGGCAAGGGTAATTTCAGTGTAGGAAAGGAAGAAACAGCGTCTGTGCCACCAGTAAGTACAGATACTAACGTTAGTATAAATCCCCCCGCACAGTCCCCGCAGCCGGACAACTTTCTCATGGCTTCTGGAGGGAAATGCTGTAGGAATGCTCAACTGGTGTCGCTCATTCAGCCGACAGAAACTTTCAACCGGTTTTCGGTAACGAGTCGGAGTCTGAGGCCGAGTCTTCTCTTGTCTCTACTCCTCCCGTTACGGGGTCTGAGACGCCGAAGGCTCCCACCATTAGCTCTGACAAATTGAAAACCCTAGTCATTGGCGACTCCATTACCCGCAGTATTAGACTTAAAACGAATCACCCAGCGATCATACACTGTTTACCAGGGGGCAGGGCTACCGACGTTAAGGCTAACCTGAAGATGGTGCTGGCTAAAGCTAAAACTGGCGAGTGTAGAGAGTATAGAGATATTGTTATCCACGTCGGCACCAACGATGTTAGGATGAAAGTCAGAGGTCACCAAGCGCAACATAGCTTCAGCGTGTAAATCAGCTAGAAAGATGTGTCGGCATCGAGTAATTGTCTCTGGCCCCCTCCCAGTTAGGGGGAGTGACGAGCTCTACAGCAGAGTCTCACAACTCAATCGCTGGTTGAAAACTGTTTTCTGCCCCTCCCAAAAGATAGAATTTGTAGATAATTGGCCCTCTTTCTGGGACTCACCCACAAACAGGACCAAGCCTGACCTGCTGAGGAGTGACGGACTCCATCCTAGCTGGAGGGGTGCTCTCATCTTATCTACCAACATAGACAGGGCTCTAACTCCACAATGAAATAGGGTGCAGGCCAGGCAGCAGGCTGTTAGCCAACCTGCCAGCTTAGTGGAGTCTGCCACTAGCATAGTCAGTGTAGTCAGCTCAGCCATCCCCATTGAGACTGTGTCTGTGCCTCGACCTAGGTTGGGCAAAACTAAACATGGCGGTGTTCGCCTTAGCAATCTCATTAGGATAAAGACCTCCTCCATTCCTGCCATTATTGAAAGAGATCGTGATACCTCACATCTCAAAATAGGGTTACTTAATGTTAGATCCCTCACTTCAAAGGCAGTTATAGTCAATGAACTAATCACTGATCACAATCTTGATGTGATTGGCCTGACTGAAACATGGCTTAAGCCTGATGAATTTACTGTGTTAAATGAGGCCTCACCTCCTGGTTACACTAGTGACCATATCCCCCGTGCATCCCGCAAAGGCGGAGGTGTTGCTAACATTTACGATAGCAAATTTCAATTTACAAAAAAGAAAATGGCGTTTTCGTCTTTTGAGCTTCTAGTCATGAAATCTATGCAGCCTACTCAATCACTTTTTATAGCTACTGTTTACAGGCCTCCTGGGCCATATACAGCGTTCCTCTCTGAGTTCCCTGAATTCCTATCGGACCTTGTAGTCATAGCAGATAATATTCAAATTTTTGGTGATTTTAATATTCATATGGAAAAGTCCACAAACCCACTCCAAAAGGCTTTCGGAGCCATCATCGACTCAGTGGGTTTTGGCCAACATGTCTCTGGACCTACTCACTGCCACAGTCATACTCTGGACCTAGTTTTGTCACATGGAATAAATGTTGTAGATCTTAATGTTTTTCCTCATAATCCTGGACTATCGGACCACCATTTTATTACGTTTGAAATCGCAACAAATAATCTGCTCAGACTCCAACCAAGGAGCATCAAAAGTCGTGCTATAAATTCTCAGACAACACAAAAATTCCTTGATGCCCTTCCAGACTCCTTCTGCCTACCCAAGGACGTCAGAGGACAAAAATCAGTTAACCACCTAACTGAGGAACTCAATTTAACCTTGCGCAATACCCTAGATGCAGTTGCACCCCTAAAAACGAAAAACATTTGTCATAAGAAACTAGCTCCCTGGTATACAGAAAATACCCGAGCTCTGAAGCAAGCTTCCAGAAAATTGGAACGGAAATGGCGCCACACCAAACTGGAAGTCTTCCGACTAGCTTGGAAAGACAGTACCGTGCAGTATCGAAGAGCCCTCACTGCTGCTCGATCATCCTACTTTCCAACTTAATTGAGGAAAATAAGAACAATCCAAAATTTCTTTTTGATACTGTTGCAAAGCTAACTAAAAAGCAACATTCCCCAAGAGAGGATGGCTTTCACTTCAGCAGTAATAAATTCATGAACTTCTTTGAGGAAAAGATCATGATCATTAGAAAGCAAATTACGGACTCCTCTTTAAATCTGCGTATTCCTCCAGGGCTTAGCTGTCCTGGATCTGCACAGCTCTGCCAGGGCCTGGGATCGGGAGAGACACTTAAGTGTTTTAGTACTATATCTCTTGACACAATGATGAAAATAATCATGGCCTCTAAACCTTCAAGCTGCATACTGGATCCTATTCCTACTAAACTACTGAAAGAGCTGCTTCCTGTGCTTGGCCCTCCTATGTTGAACATAATAAATGGCTCTCTATCCACCGGATGTGTACCAAACTCACTAAAAGTGGCAGTAATAAAGCCTCTCTTGAAAAAGCCAAACCTTGACCCGGAAAATATAAAAAACTATCGGCCTATATCGAATCTTCCATTCCTCTCAAATTTTTTTGAAAAAGCTGTTGCGCAGCAACTCACTGCCTTCCTGAAGACAAACAATGTATACGAAATGCTTCAGTCTGGTTTTAGACCCCATCATAGCACTGAGACTGCACTTGTGAAGGTGGTAAATTACCTTTTAATGGCGTCAGACCGAGGCTCTGCATCTGTCCTCGTGCTACTAGACCTTAGTGCTGCCTTTGACACCATCGATCACCACATTCTTTTGGAGAGACTGGAAACCCAAATTGGTCTACACGGACAAGTTCTGGCCTGGTTTAGATCTTATCTGTCGGAAAGATATCAGTTTGTCTCTGTGAATGGTTTGTCCTCTGACAAATCAACTGTACATTTCGGTGTTCCTCAAGGTTCCGTTTTAGGACCACTATTGTTTTCACTATATATTTTACCTCTTGGGGATGTTATTCGAAAACATAATGTTAACTTTCACTGCTATGCGGATGACACACAGCTGTACATTTCAATGAAACATGGTGAAGCCCCAAAATTGCCCTCGCTAGAAGCCTGTGTTTCAGACATAAGGAAGTGGATGGCTGAAAACGTTCTACTTTTAAACTCGGACAAAACAGAGATGCTTGTTCTAGGTCCCAAGAAACAAAGAGATCTTCTGTTAAATCTGACAATTAATCTTGATGGTTGTAAAGTCGTCTCAAATAAAACTGTGAAGGACCTCGGCGTTACTCTTGACCCTGATCTCTCTTTTGACGAACATATCAAGACTGTTTCAAGGACAGCTTTTTTCCATCTACGTAACATTGCAAAAATCAGAAATTTTCTGTCCAAAAATGATGCAGAAAAATTTATCCATGCATTTGTTACTTCTAGGCTAGACTACTGCAATGCTCTACTTTCCGGCTACCCGGATAAAGCACTAAATAAACTTCAGTTAGTGCTAAATACGGCTGCTAGAATCCTGACTAGAACCAAGAAATTTGATCATATTACTCCAGTGCTAGCTTCCCTACACTGGCTTCCTGTTAAGGCAAGGGCTGATTTCAAGGTTTTACTCTTAACCTATAAAGCGTTACATGGGCTTGCTCCTACCTATCTTTCCAAGTTGGTCCTGCCGTACATACCTACACATACGCTACGGTCACAAGACGCAGGCCTCCTAATTGTCCCTAGAATTTCTAAGCAAACAGCTGGAGGCAGGGCTTTCTCCTATAGATCTCCATTTTTATGGAATGGTCTGCCTACCCATGTGAGAGACGCAGACTCGGTCTCAACCTTTAAGTCTTTACTGAAGACTTATCTCTTCAGTTGGTCATATGATTGAGTGTAGTCTGGCCCAGGAGTGTGAAGGTGAACGGAAAGGCTCTGGAGCAACGAACCGCCCTTGCTGTCTCTGCCTGGCCGGTTCCCCTCCACTGGGATTCTCTACCTCTAACACTATTACAGGGGCTGAGTCACTGGCTTACTGGTGCTCTTTCATGCCGTCCCTAGGAGGGGTGCGTCACTTGAGTGGGTTGAGTTACTGACGTGATCTTCCTGTCTGGGTTGGCGCCCCCCCTTGGTTTGTGCTGTGGTGGAGATCTTTTGGGCTATACTCGGCCTTGTCTCAGGATTGTAAGTTGGTGGCTGAAGATATCCCTCTAGTGGTGCGGGGGCTGTGCTTTGGCAAAGTGGGTGGGGTTATATCCTTCCTGTTTGGCCCTGTCCGGGGGTATCATCGAATGGGGCCACAGTGTCTCCTGACCCCTCCTGTCTCAGCCTCCAGTATTTATGCTGCAGTAGTTTGTGTCGGGGGGCTAGGGCCAGTTGGTTATATCTGGAGTACTTCTCCTGTCTTATCCAGTGTCCTGTGTGAATTTAAGTATGCTCTCTCTAATTCTCTCCTTCTCTCTTTCTTTCTCTCTCTCGGAGGACCTGAGCCCTAGGACCATACGTCAGGACTACTGGGCATGATGACTCCTTGCTGTCCCCAGTCCACCTGGCCTTGCTGCTGTTCCAGTTTCAACTGTTCTGCCTGCAGTTATGGAACCCCTACCTGTCCCAGACCTGCTGTTTTAAACTCTTAATGATCGGCTATGAAAAGCCAACTGACATTTATTCCTGATTATTATTTGACCATGCTTGTCATTTATGAACATTTTGAACATCTTGGCTCTCTCTAATTCTCTTCTTCTCTCTTTCTTTCTCTCTCTCGGAGGAACTGAGCCTTAGGACCATACGTCAGGACTACCGGGCATGATGACTCCTTGCTGTCCCCAGTCCACCTGGCCTTGCTGCTGTCCCAGTTTCAACTGTTCTGCCTGCGGTTATGGAACCCCTACCTGTCCCAGACCTGCTGTTTTCAACTCTTAATTATCGGCTATGAAAAGCCAACTGACATTTATTCCTGATTATTATTTGACCATGCTTGTCATTTATGAACATTTTGAACATCTTGGCCATGTTCTGTTATAATCTCCACCCGGCACAGCCAGAAGAGGACTGGCCACCCCTCATAGCCTGGTTCCTCTCTAGGTTTCTTCCTAGGTTTTGGCCTTTCTAGGGAGTTTTTTCTAGCCACCGTGCTTCTACACCTGCATTGCTTGCTGTTTGGGGTTTTAGGCTGGGTTTCTGTACAGCACTTCGAGATATTAGCTGATGTACGAAGGGCTATATAAAATAAACTTGATTGATTGATTGGTACCTGCAGAGGGTAAGTTCTAGGGGCTAGATCCCGAGTGGGGTTGGTTCCCTACTAGACCCGTAAAGGGGGAGTGAAAGTCCCAGCCGTGGTGACCGTAAGGCCATAGAGTGTGTATGGATAAATTGTTATGCTTGTGTACTAATTATAATCGATGGTGGTCTTTATAAATGTAGTGTTATTAACAAAAAAATTCACTTGAATATCTTTAGTAGTCTGACTTATACTTTATTTCTCAAGAAAAGCTAAATGTTTATTTTTTGGTTCTATTTTTTAACATTCTCTCTCTCGCATTCATAGGTTCCTTTAAGGATAGGTCCCGAGATCCATGAATGACATTATGGTGTTGGGTAGGTTCCATAAGGATAGGTCCCGAGATCCATGAATGACATTATGGTGTTGGGTAGGTTCCATAAGGATAGGTCCCGAGATCCATGAATGACATTATGGTGTAGGGTAGGTTCCATAAGGATAGGTCCCGAGATCCATGAATGACATTATGGTGTAGGGTAGGTTCCATAAGGATAGGTCCCGAGATCCATGAATGACATTATGGTGTTGGGTAGGTTCCATAAGGATAGGTCCCGAGATCCATGAATGACATTATGGTGTAGGGTAGGTTCCATAAGGATAGGTCCCGAGATCCATGAATGACATTATGGTGTAGGGTAGGTTCCATAAGGATAGGTCCCGAGATCCATGAATGACATTATGGTGTTGGGTAGGTTCCATAAGGATAGGTCCCGAGATCCATGAATGACATTATGGTGTAGGGTAGGTTCCATAAGGATAGGTCCCGAGATCCATGAATGACATTATGGTGTAGGGTAGGTTCCATAAGGATAGGTCCCGAGATCCATGAATTACATTATGGTGTAGGGTAGGTTCCATAAGGATAGGTCCCGAGATCCATGAATGACATTATGGTGTAGGGTAGGTTCCATAAGGATAGGTCCCGAGATCCATGAATGACATTATGGTGTTGGGTAGGTTCCATAAGGATAGGTCCCGAGATCCATGAATGACATTATGGTGTAGGGTAGGTTCCATAAGGATAGGTCCCGAGATCCATGAATGACATTATGGTGTAGGGTAGGTTCCATAAGGATAGGTCCCGAGATCCATGAATTACATTATGGTGTAGGGTAGGTTCCATAAGGATAGGTCCCGAGATCCATGAATGACATTATGGTGTAGGGTAGGTTCCATAAGGATAGGTCCCGAGATCCAGGAGTGACATTACAGTGTTGGGTAAGTTCTGTATAGGATAGGTCCCTAGTGGGGGTATTCCCCTGTGAGATCTGTAAGGGGGACGAAAGTGCCAGCCGCAGTGGCAGTGAGGCAGTAGAGTGTATGTGGATAGTGATAAAAGGTTGCCTGTAACTTCTGGAGGAGAACCTCATCCATGGTTAGAATAATTAAAAAATATATATTCAAATGATGTTTGAACATGATTCGAGTGTATTAGCAGTAGCAATAAGGAGAGAGGTTGGTTAATACTCTATTGGGGCAGGGAACAGTGACAGATTATGTGGAACTAGGAAGACAACTGCGAATAATTTTGGTAATGTGTGTTGTCAACAACAGTGATATGAGGCGTAACACTGGAATAAGACATTAGGTCACCGTATTCTCCAGTTATACATTTGCAGACGCTATAGTATAGGTTCTAATACAAGGTATTAATACAGTCACAGTGAAAGTCAAAAACAGTGGTTTCAATGACCAAGGTAAGACAAAGAAACAGGGAGGGAAACGTTGCGAAAAAAACATCAAAGTGTAGAGGCGATAGATTCCTGTTTTAGATGTGGGGCCGTTGGTCGTTGGAAGAATAAGTGTAGTGTGGTAATGGAGCATACTGAACCGGCTGCATTCAGAGGGAATGCTGCGATTAGAGCGTCTGCATTTTTTTTAAACAAAAGAACAAGCAGCGAACATTCTTGAAAGGAGCGGGGCAGGAAACTCTCACAAAACAGGTGCAGGGCCTTGGTTCGATCGATAGTGGTTCATAGATATGGCAGTTCCTATGTGAAGGGAGACGTTGGAGGCCACGTCTCACACAACTTTCTAATAGATGCCTGGGATCAAATATCGCTGATTCCTTACAATGAGAAATATGCTACATTTACTACAGGGAAAAGTGTAACATTTAGCAAGGTAACAGGGGGCAGCATCGAAAGCGATACGATTACTACCTGTCTTTAAACATAAGAGCCAGTAACAAGACCCGGATAATTTTACATTGAGGAAGTGGAGCCGATTTTGGGGTCAGATAATCCTTGCGAGAATTACAGACAATGTCTAAAAAAGGAATAATGAAATAGATTTATAGAATGGACGAAAGGGAGGAGGGGTCACGAGAAATTAGAGTTGGGGTTACCAAACCTAAAATGAACTTTTAAATGTTTGTTCATGTGGTGCGGTGGTTATGGAAAATCATGGGGAAAAGAGAGACCAGTCATATATGGGAGTAAATGGTTAGACTCAGTGGCCAGATAAAAGTCACTGTGTCTATGGGTAGTACATGCTAAATAAAGGGTACATAAACGTTGGGGTGGATTAAAACAAACGCTTAATGATTGGAGGGAGGACAGTGGACTTTGTAATTAAAACTTTTGGGTTGCTGATTAAGATGTAGCATAGGGAATGCTAAAGTGATGTACACTCTCTCCTCCAGGAGAGGAGGGGGTGTCATTATCTCTCTCTTTGGAATGTTCCCAAAACTGTGGTCTTGGGAGAGCAGTTAGTGAAATTCTGCAGTTTTATAAGTATAAAGGCATCTGGATTAGGCCGTAAAGGGAGCTTCCAGATAAGGAATGCCTGAACATTTGTGTGTTTTTGTCCTATGGTTTACCACACGCACGCACACCAGTTATGAATAATTGTTATTGGTGTTAATTCCAAATGCAATTCCATTCCATTTGATTTATTGTGTGGGGTATTTTCAATTTGGTTTTAAACTGGGCACGCAGAATTATGGACATGTTTGAGATGTTTTAAATGGATGGCCATTACCATAAAGGCCTGATTGGTGCGATGCTGCAGAGATGGTTGTCCTTCTGGAAGTTTCTCCCATCTCCACAAAGGAACTATAGAGCTCTGTCAGAGTGACCATCGGGTTCTTGGTCACCTCACTGACCACGGCCCCTCTCACCCGATTGCTCAGTTTGGGCGGGCGGTCACCTCTAGGAAGAGTATAGGTGGTTCCAAACGTCTTCCATTTAAGAATGGAGGAGGCCACTGTGTTCTTGGAACCTTCAATACTGCAGAATTTTTTTGGTCCCCTTCCCCAGAACTGTGCATCAACACAATCTGGTCTCGGAGCTCTACGGACAATTCCTTCGACTTCATGGCTTGGTTTTTGCTCTGACAGGCACTGTCAACAGTGGGACCTTATATAGACTGGTGTGTGAATTTACCACAGGTAGAGTCCAATCAAGTTGTAGAAACATCTCGAGGATGATCATTGGAAACAGAATGCACCTGCGCTCAATTTCGAGTCTCATAGCAAAGGGTCTGAAAACTTATGTAAATAAGGTATGTTTTTTTCATTTTGATTACATTTTCAAAAATGTCTAAAAACTAGTTTTTGCTTTGTCATTATGGGGTATTGGGTGTAGATTGCTGATGATTTTTATTTTATTTAATACATTTTAGAATAAGACTGTAACGTAACAAAATGTGGAAAGAGTCAAGGGATCAGAATGCATGCACGCACACACATATAAACTCAGCAAAAAAACAAACGTCCCTTTTTCAGGACCCTGTCTTTCAAAGTAAAAATCCAAATAACTTCACAGATCTTCATTGTAAAGGGTTTAAACACCGTTTCCCATGCTTGTTCAATGAACCATAAACAATTAATGAACATTAGGTCACTAAAGAGGCCTTTCTACTGACTGTGAAAAACATAAAAAGAAAGGGTCAGGGTCCCTGCTCATTTGCGTGAACGTGCCTTAGTCATGCTGCAAGGAGGCATGAGGACTGCAGATGTGGCCAGGGCAATAAATTGCAATGTCTGTACTTCGAGACGCCTAAGACAGCGCTACAGGAAGACAGGACGGCCAGCTGATCGTCCTCGCAGTGGCAGACCATGTGTAATAACACCTGCACAGGATCGGTACAGCCGAACATCACACCTGCGGGACAGGTACAGGATGGCAACAACAACTGCCCGAGTTACACCAGGAATGCACAATCCCTCCATCAGTGCTCCGACTGTCCGCAATAGGCTGAGAGAGGCTGGACTGAGGCCTTGTAGGCCTGTTGTAAGGCAGGTCCTCACCAGACATCATCGGCAACAACGTCGCCTATGGGCACAAACCCACCGTCACTGGACCAGACAGGACTGGCAAAAAGTGCTCTTCACTGACGAGTCGCGGTTTTGTCTCACCAGAGCTGATGGTCGGATTCGCGTTTATCGTTGAAGGAATGAGCGTTAAACCGAGGCCTGTACTCGAGCGGGATCGATTTGGAGGTGGAGGGTCCGTCATGGTATGGGGCGGTGTGTCACAGCATCATCGGACTGAGCTTGTTGTCATTGCAGGCAATCTCAACGCTGTGCGTTACAGGGAAGACATTCTCTTCCCTCATTTGGTACCCTTCCTGCAGGCTCATCCTGACATGACCCTCCAGCAGGACAATGCCACCAGCCATACTGCTCGTTCTGTGCGTGATTTCCTGCAAGACAGCCCGGATCTCAATCCCATTGAGCACGTCTGGGACCTGTTGGATTGGAGGGTGAGGGCTAGGGCTATTCCCCCCCCCCCAGAAATGTCCGGGAACTTGCAGGTGCCTTGGTGGAAGAGCGGGGTAACATCTCACAGCAAGAACTGGCAAATCTGATGCAGTCCATGAGGAGGAGATGCACTGTAGTACTTAATGCAGCTGGTGGCCACAGTGAGATACTGTTACTTTTGATTTTGACCCCCCGTTTGTTCAGGGACACATTACTCCATTTCTGTTAGTCATGTCTGTGGAACTTGTTCAGTTCATGTCTCAGTTGTTGAATCTTGTTATGTCCATACAAATATTTACAGGTTACGTTAGCTGAAAATAAACGCAGTTGACAGTGAGAGGACGTTTATTTTTTTGCTGAGTTTACATATATATATTATGTTTACACAGTCCATTCGGAAAGTATTTCAGACCCCTTCCCTTTTTACACATTACAGTGTCATGACTCCTGTGAGGATCCGAAGGATCAGGTTACAGTGGGTCCTCTACAGAGGGGGAGAGGGGTGAAGTTGGCCGTTTTATGATGGTCGTAAATACCTTACAGAAACTTTCTCTTCCTAGTCATGCAATATTGAGGGAAAGAGGGATACTGTGGAACAAAGGGAGTCCTCCCGCCAAAAACTCCAACATCAACAGATTGGGGAATTAAACAATATGTATCTTTGTCCAAACAGTTGGAATGATCAGTGGGCACTTAAATAACAATTATGTGAGATCAGTTGTGTTTTGGGATCCCATGAAGGACAGTATAACAACATAACTGTGTCTCTGAATGTGTATATTTCCCAGTGATCAGGGTCACACCCAAATGTTGGGAAACTGATATGATTAAATATGAAACTATTTGTGAGAAGATGTAAATAGCACTCGTGACAAAATGTACATTTAGTCAAGAAAACACAGGGACGGGAGTCCCCATGTTGAAATGGCTTCTACTCTATAGACCAGAGAGTATGGAGCTGGTTAAGAAAACTACAAGACTACACATTCACAGTCTGCAGCTGTATATGTAAAATAGTCTAGTAAACTCGACCGAAGACAAGACAACACTTCCATATCGAACGACTGATTGGTACTCTGAAAGATCCATTCTGGAGAACATTTCCCTATCAACAACCATTGGTACATCTGACGTATCCATTATAACAGAGCTACAACTACGAAATACTGATCTCTGGTGGACAAACCAGAGACTTTCTGTCGACTGACTCTCCAGCAGATGGACCAGCGATTTCAACAGAGAAACAACAAGACATACAGTCGTAAATATATAAATTGCACTTCCTTTCGAAAGAGCGGGTGTTCATGTGCAAAGTATTAGCATTTCAATGAGCCTAGTTATCAGCTGTGTTTACAATAGTGAAGTCCTATGTCTTTTGTCCCGCTCTTTCTTACATGCCCTCCCCTTTAATTTTGTGTAACAAGCCGTCATATCGGTTTAGTCCACTAGGGACTTCTCAGTGCATTATGTAGGACTCAATGTGTAACCTATCCTGTGTGTGTGTTTATGTAATTCTGTGTGATTATTTAGTTAGTTGCTAAATAAATTACGCCAATTTGTATATCGCTGACTCATCATTTATGCTAGGGTTCGTGCAGATATCCAAGAGTTTGCATCATTTAGAATATGACTGAGGTAATAATACATTAATAAGTGACTGTAATCGATAAGATAAGAAAATATCTGAAGAGAGTTAAATTCGGGAAATAGTAACTCTTTAAACAACATTTTCCGTGGTGCCCCGACTTCCTAGTTAATTAATCTTTACATGATTAGTTTAATCACGTAATAATTACACAGAGAATTTATTTGATAATATAACAGTCTTCACTTTAATGATAGTCCAAAGACAAAACAACAGCCTTATTCTAAAATGGATTAAATACCCCCCCATAAATCTATACACAATACCCTAAAAAACGAAGCGAAAACAGGTTTAGGTCTTTTTGCAAATATATAAAAAATAAAAAACAGAAATACCACATTTACATAAAGTATTTAGTGCCCGACCTCACTAATGCTCTTGTGGTTGAATGGAAGCAAGTCCCCGCAGCAATGTTCCAAAATCTAGTGGAAAGCCTTCCCAGAAGAGTGGAGGCTGTTATAGCAGCAAAGGGGGGACCAACTCCATATTAATGCCCATGATTTTGGAATGAGATGTTCGACGAGCAGATGTCCACATACTTACATACTTTTGGTGATGTAATGCATGCGCAGTTGAAACTTGGCCATAGAATCAAATAAAATTATATTTGTCACAAGCGCTAAACATAAAAAGGTGTAGGTAGACCTTACTGTGAAATGCTTACTTATGAGCCCTTAACCAACAATGCAGAGTTTTAAAAAGGTAAGACATTTGCTAAATAAACTAAAGGAAAAAAGTAACAAAATAACAATAACAAGGCTATATACAAGAGGTACTGGTACCGAGTCAATGTGCAGGGGTTCAGGTTAGTTGAGGTAATTCAAGTAATTTGTTCACGTTGCTAGGGGTAAAGTGACTATGCATAGATAATAAACAGAGAGTAGCAGCAGCGTATGTGAAGAGTGTGAATGTATGTGTGTGACGTCAATATGCATGCATGTGTGTGTGTGTGTGTGTGTGTGTGTGTTGGAGTGCCAGTGTAGTATGTGTGAGTGAGTGGTTAGTGTACATTGAGCCTGTGCAAGAGAGTCACAGCAAAAGTTAAGAACAAATAAGAATAAAATAAGGGGGTCAATGCAAATAGTCCAGGTAGCCATTTGATTAACTGTTCAGTAGTCTTATGTCTTGGGGGTAGAAGCTTTTAAGGAGCCTTTTGGTCCCAGACATGGCGCTCCGGTACCGCTTGCCATGCGGTAGCAGAGAGAGCAGTATTTGACTTGGGTGGATTGAGTTTTTGACCACTTTTAGGGCCTTCCTCTGACACCACCTGGTATAGAGGTCCTGGATGGCAGGAAGCTTGGCCCCAGTGAAGTACTGTGCTGTCCGCACCACCCTTTGTAGCGCCTTGCGGTCAGATGCAAAGCAGTTGCCATACCAAGTGGTGATGCAACCAGTCAGGATGCTCTCGATGGTTCAGTTGTAGAACTTTTTGAGAATTTGCGGTCCCATGCCAAATCTTTTCAGCCTCCTGAGGGGGAAGAGCCGTTGTCGTACCTGCTTCATGACTGTGTTGGTGTGTTTGGACCATGATAGGTTCTTAGTGATGTAGACACCAAGGAACTTGAAGCTCTCGACCCGCTCCATACAGCGCTGTCGATGTGAATGGGGGTGTGCTTGGCCCTCATTTTCCTGTAGTCCACGATCATCTCCTTTGTCTTGCTCACCTTGAGGGATAGGTCGTTGTCCTGGCACCACACTGCCATGTCTCTGACCCCATCCCTATAGGCGGTCTCATTGCTGTTGGTGATCAGGCCTACCACCGCCGTGTCGTCTGCAAACTTAATGATGGTGTTGAGTCATGCATTGCCACGCAGTTGTGGGTGAACAGGGAGTACAGGAGAGGACTAGGCACACACCCCTGAGGGGCCCCCGTGTTGAGGGTCAGCGTGATATGTTGTTGCCTACCCTCACCAGCTGGGGGCAGCCCATCAGGAAGTCCAGGATCCAGTTGCAGAAGGAGGTGTTCAGTCCCAGAGTCCTTAGCTTAGTGATGAGCTTGGAGGGCACTATGGTATTGAACGCTAAGCTGTAGTCAATGAATAGCATTCTCATGTAGGTGTCCCTTTTGTCCAGGTGAGAAAGGGCAGTGTTGAATGCAATAGAGATTGCGTCAACTGTGGATCTGTTGGGGCGGGATGCGAATTGGAGTGGGTCCAGGGTTTCTGGGATGATGGTGTTCATGTGAGACATGACCAGCCTTTCAAAGCTTTTCATGGCTACAGATGTGAGTGCAAGGGGCGGAAGTCATTTAGGCAGGTTACCTTGGCGTTCATTGGCACAGGGACTATGGTGGTCTGCTTGAAACGTGGGTATTACAAACTGGGTCTGGGAGATGTTGAAAATGTGAATGTAGACACTTGCCATCTGGTCGGCACATGCTCTGAGTACGCGTCCTGGTAATTCGTCAATGACAACAACAAACAATTTATATTTAACGTCTGTAAATGACGTCTAACTTTCATTCAGAACTGAAAACTAACCTGACCTCAATGTCTGGAAAATACACATTTTAGACATGATTTCAACTTAATTTTGCTTACTGGCTTGTTGCAGTATCAGGACTGGCTAGGGCTCATTCCTACCTGGTGGCTGAGATGAAGGGTAGACAGAGGATGAGTAGTACACCTATTTCCACATAGAGGAAGAGGGCAACTGCAGTCCATTGCAACGTCATCTCTAACAATACAGTCTGTAAAAGATTAAACATTTTAAGCAACAGAGGTCCTTTTCACAGTCTGGCAGTAGGTTATTTTTGCCAGAATGGAAACGGACTGGTTTAATTGTTGATGTCAACAACAGGAAAATCCAACTGGCTAGCTAGCTTGCTATCTGCTTTCCTATGGATATATTTCAGCTAACTGTGAAACCACCAATGCAAATGTATTGAGAACAGTGCTGTTCCTGTTTCAGTGATAAGCCTCTTATCCTAGCTAGATACGTAACGTTACAAAGTTCACATGCTTGGCAAATAACAGCCAGTAGTACTAAATGTATGCTGTTTCATTCAGTGTGTAACATACGTCCTTATATCATAGAAATAGTAGCTAGCTATATATTGCTAAAGACTTTGCCTCATGCAGTGACATCAGCCAGGTACTATAGCTGGCAATATTTTTTACGGCAGGACACGATAGCTATCTAGCTAACTGGTTCTAGCTAACGTTAGCACTTTTGTGAAATACACAGTTACTACACATATGATCAAGTTCAATATCGTAATAATTATGCAAAGTATGCAACTTACTCTGCGGCACACGGACAAAGAAACCGGAGGTTGAAAAGAGAAAAGCAAACTTTGGAGACAGTTGTTTCACTCCTCCTTTTTCGTCTCATTGGAATGCCGTCATACATAACGTTTTACAGTAGCTGTTCGTTTACGGTTTAATCCTCTACTGAGAACCAATAAGGTTCTGCCATATATTGTTAATACCATACTGTACACATCATGGAAATTACAAATATGTTGAAATTAGGTGTAATGTGTATGGTTTTGTTTGTACCTTTTGACATTTTCTGACTGGACATGTTGAAGTGAATCTGATGTAACCCTTGTTTTTTTTTATTGCAGGTAGAGGGTCACGTGATCGCACACTGCACTCCTTAACTATCAGAATGAGATAAAAAATTAAAAGGTAATATAGTAAATAAAAGCTTTTATTCCATTGGAAATATGATTAATAACATGCACAATAAATTATACCCAGCCAGTGTTTATGATAGGCCTACGGTCTGTGTGTCTGGGGATCCATATGTGTTGTGGAGGTAGTCTATGACAGCAGCGGTGCTATGCAGGGAGTTGAACACCTTCCTCTCAGGCTGGGAGCTGACCCTCTCCAGCATGTAGATGAGGTGCTGGTGGAAGCAGGTGAAGGGGGTCCCCTGGTTCGTGGCGAGGTCCACCCAGTCCCACACACACTCAAGAGGGGTCTCATTGTAGCCAGCGAACATGGCCGGGTTGGACAAAAGCCCCCGGGCTGCCATCACACCTACAGGACAGGGCACGTGGGGTGGGAAGTGTCTTGAGTGAGCCATTTAACAATAAAGATCCTGTATTGATATATTCTATCTTTCTCAAATTATTTCTGTGAATGGAACCTCTAGCTACCCATTTACATACTTACAATGAATATATATTAAGATGACACAATAAACAGATAATGATTTCCCTGGAGGGAATGAGAGGTTACAGAATAAATGCAGATGAAAAGAAGATAAAGTGTTTATGATAACGAGTAAACAGTGGGCTATGCAGTTCTATGAAAATGAACCATGATAGTGGCTCCCCCCCAGAAACCCCCCATGTTGTGGTTTATTTTCATAGAATTGCCCAGCTTGTCATTGTGGATCACTTTGGCCTATATAAGCTATTTCAAGAGTGTCTTTTCCATGGAAATAACTACACGTGTAGTTCCTAATGGTCTGTCTCATATGACACCCTATTGACATACAGAGTGCACTATTTTTGACCAAGTAGTGCACAATATTGTGAATAAAGAATCAATTGCGATTTGCACAAATTGAACTGACCATCGACTCCAGTGAGCTGGTGAGTGGTCTCAACATCTCGGAGGGTCTTTATGTCTCCGTTGGCGATGACAGGGACTGACAGGCTGTCCTTGATGGTCTTGATAGCATCAAAGTGGACCGGCTGGTGGCGCTCCTCTGCGGTCCGACCATGGACCGTTATCCAGGACACCCCTGCCGCCTCTGCCTTCTGACACAGGTCCACTGTACGCCGCAGGTCCTTGTGAATTCTGTGAAAAGAGAGGAAACAACAACTACAAAAGGAACTTCGGACGACACTTAGGTCATTTGCAAAAAAAGTGGAACAATTATATTTGGTGATATGATCACTCTTACCGTATTTTGATGGAGGCTGTGTAGTTAGGATTGTCCACTTGGTTCCTGACATGTCGAACCATGTCTTTGACCAGCTCAGGCTTGTTGATAAGGCATGCCCCGTAGCCTTCCGACATGGCCCACCGCTGGGGACAGCCACAGTTGAGGTCCACTCCATCAGAGAAGGGTGCGACCACACAGGCTGCATCAGCCAGGGTCTGGGCATCACTGGCAGCAAACTGCACGATCAGAGGACGGTCAGCTGATGGGAGAGACAGAGAGCAATAAAGTTGGATTTAATTGACAACAAATTGACAGTCTCCACACATCAATGACAGCAGACACCAAGTCCCTATAGTTTGAGAGGCATCTAATATTTCCTTGAAGAAAAAAAGTGATCTCATATTACCTTCATTAGTTGTAAATTCACTGTCTCTGGCTTTGACAGAACGCATAAAGTCAGGCGCAACTATCATTGGAGTGAAGCAAATGTCACAGTCAAATTTCCTCACCAGTGACCTGAATGCCAACCTGGAAAAGTTGAAAATAAACGATGAGTTATAGCTGTTGCTCAACCTAATTCAGCTATCTGCACAAAACCCAACTGCTGAACAAGTCATTGAAAATGTACGAAGATCAGATAATCTTACTTTGAATACCGGACCATAGGAGCACAGATTTTCAGAACTTTCCCTTCCTCAAACATGTCCATCATGTTGGTGGTCGTCATTTTCATAGACCGTACAGTATGTTTTTAATCACTGAAGTGAGCTAGCCAGTTAGCTAGCTAGCTAGATTGGCATGGTAATGCTTTTCTGTCCACAGTCGAAACTGTTTGTTGCATGCAGTTTATGACCTATTCTAACGTTGATGTGACTAGATAACGTTCATATTTAATGTAATTAAGCTAGCTAGTTAGCTAAAGATGACAAACACCCGAATGCAAACAAAACACGCGGTATGTTAGTGGGCGTGTCCTCTGAACAACCTTTCATGTTTTACCTTTGAACCTAAAAAGGATTTAAATATTTTGTATTTTTGTATTTATTTGATAAGTAACGCTATAACAATGAACTTTGATACAAATACAGATAATTTGATATTTTATTAAGAATAATAAAATGTTAAGTTTGGTTAATTTCCTGTCGCTGAAATCTACGTCATCGTGTGATGAATTGGCAAACATGGAGGGTAACAGAGAAGCTTCAACGAATTCACTGCTAAATGATGGTAAAGTGCTATATTTTAACATTTATTTTAAGTACTTTTCTGTCAGTCAGTTTTACTTCACGTAGGTGTATGTTTTGTTTTATTTAGCTAGGTGTATCAGCCCCGTAGTCGTTTAGGAATGAGAGCTACCGAGTTGACTGTGCAGTCCATCATTGACAACTTACAGCAAGGCACCGTAATCGTTTCTGTTTGCAATACTTTTCTTTGCTTGTGATAAAAAAACAAAAGTGTCTTTGGAAATACGTGTGTGGCCATATTGTTGCTTTACCATGGGTAAGAAATAATCCACGAAGTGATTTAGCTAGCTAATCTATTTGTCCTATTTATCCATCTCTACTCCAGAATGCTATGCTGATTTTCTCACAGAGGACTTTGACGTGAAGACGTACACAGCCCAGGCCATCCACCATGCTGTCATCTTAGAACAGCTGGCCAAGCTGGCTCAGGGTATCAGTCAGCTGGACAAGGAGCTCCACAGCCAGGTATACATGACACCTGTCACCTAAAACTGTATCTCATGCATGTGAGATCCTTAGCCCCATATCTTTATCTATTATTAGTTTAATCAGCCAGTCAGTTTGGTCTATACTGATGGCTGGTATGTATACCTTTTCTGTAGGAAAGACACTTTTCCTTCATGTGTTGAATGACTTACTGACTGTGGTAAATATTTATCCTGTCAGGTGGTAGCCAGGCATGAGGAGCTACTTGCTCAAGCTACTGGGATTGAGTCTTTGGAAGGTAACACACCTTTAGCACATATTTGTTTTTGTCATCGTGGCACTTTGGACTTGCTGGAACAGGGGTTCTGAAAGTGGGGTCTGTGGACCCCTCTGGGCTTATGGCCAAGGGATCCATGGCCAAAAGCCACAGATCCCTGTGTAATACAATACAAGTACCGTGGATACAATGTAATATTATGCATCTAAAATGTATCTTCTTAACCCTGGACAACATGGGCCTGGGATGCTCCCTGGGAGGCTCACAGGAATATTGGTATCCACAGTACTTCACCAATTGATCACGCTCTCCATAGCCGATGTGAGTAAGACCTTTAAACAGGTCAACATTTACAAGGCCGCAGAGTCAGACGGATTACCAGGATGTGTACTACGAGCATGCGCTGACCAACTGGGCAAGTGTCTTCACTGACTTTTTCAAACTCTCCCTGTCTGAGTCTGTAATACCAACATGTTTCAAGCAGACCACCATAGTCCCTGAAAGATGATTGGAATCTGTGTGGGAAGCTGGACAGTTAGGATGACTGACAATAGTGAAGGTGAACAGGTGGTCAGGTGACAGAGGAATGGATGAGACTGAGGCAGGAATTCCTTTAACCACAAAGTGGTATATTTACTGGTTAGTTTGTCTGTGCTGTATAACAAAAGAAACAGAATAACATGTACCCGATCAAATTCAAATCAGAAAGTCAAATCATAACAATCATTGTCATTATTAACAGAATGAATTAATTCAGCAATAAGGTTCCATAGGAATTCAATATGAAGCAGAATGGAGTCATTTAGGATCATAGCCATGTTAACCATCATGTTAATCCAGAGAAGGATTAATGCAAATTGTTCATTTATTCAATCTATAATCTCCATCAATTTGATGTAAGAATTTATCAATTCAGCAAATCATTACGTTTCATATTTCATCCTTCTAGGTTAGTCTTCATATGTACATGTAATTTCATTACATTTTAACCATATATCAATGTCTGTAGGGCTGTGGTCATTGGCCATTTACATAACACAATAGGTTTGAAGCGTGCGCTCCAAGCCGCGCTCCGCAGTAATAACTATAAACAATAACTGATGGCCCCCTCTCCCGATCGCAACAGATAGTTCAGATGAAAGGTAACAGATTCGGTGGAGTTACGTTGATTCATGGACGCACAGAATGTCTGGATTAGACGGAGTTGAGGAAGAGAAAGCAGCGAGGTTGGGCGGTGGCGATGTCCTCCTTTTACTGATTTGAGATCTGTCGGACATTTCCACCTGATCTAATTAAAGCGCCCCTGGCCCAGCTGAGCAAGTGGCCAAAGGATGATTCCACCAACTCCATGGGCCTTTCTACAGTCCCTGTGCCCAAGAACACTAAGGTAACCTGCCTAAATGACTACTGAACTGTAGCACTCACGTCTGTAGTCATGAAATGCTTGGAAAGGCTGGTCATGGCTCACATCAACACCATTAACCCAGAAACCCTGGACCCACTCTAATTTGCATATATCACCAACAGATCCACAGATGATGCAATCTCTATTGCACTCCACACTGCCCTTTTTTTATTAAATGTTTTATTTTTTTCACCTTTATTTAACTTGGTAAGCTAGTTGAGAACAAGTTCTCATGTACAACTGCGACCTGGCCAAGATAAAGCAAAGCAGTGAGACAGAAACAACAACACATAGTTGCACATGGAATAAACACACCTGAACAAAAGGAACACCTATGTGAGAATGCTATTCATTGACTACAGCTCAGCGTTCAACACCATAGTGGCCTCCAAGCTCATCACTAAGCTAAGGAACCTGGGACTACACACCTCCCTCTGCAACTGAATCCTGGACTTGCTGACGGGCTGCCCCCAGGTGGTAAGAGTAAGCAACAACACATCCGCCACACTGATTCTCAACACGGGGGCCCCTCAGGGGTGCGTGCTCAGTCCCTTCCTGTACTCCCTGATCATTCACCGTCATTAAGTTTGCTGATGACACAAAGATGAGACAGTCAATAGGGAGGTCAGAGACCTGACAGTGTGGTGCAAGGACAACAACCTCTCCCTCAATGTGATTTAAGACAAAGGAGATGATCGTGGACTACAGGAAAAGGAGGACCGAGCACACGCCCATTCTCATCGATGGGGCTGTAGTGGAGCAGGTTGAGAGCTTCAAGTTCCTTGGTGTCCACATCACCAACAAACTAACATGGTCCAAGCACACCAGGACAGTCATGAAGAGGGCACGAGAAAGCCTATTCCCCCTCAGGAGACTGAAAAGATTTGGCATGGGTCCTCAGATCCTCAAAAGGTTTTACAGCTGCACCATCGAGAGCATCCTGACCGTCGCATCACTGCCTGGTACGGCAATTGCTTAGCCTCTGACCGCAAGGCACTACAGAGGGTAGTGCGTATGGCCCAGTACATCACCGGGGCTAAGCTTCCTGCCACCCAGGACATCTATACCAGGCGGTGTCAAAGGAAGGCCCTAAAAATTGTCAAAGACTCCAGCCACCCTAGTCATAGACTGTTCTCTCTGCTACCGCACAGCAAGCGGTATCAGAGCACCAAGTCTACTTCCAAGAGGCTTCTAAACAGCTTCTACCCCCCAAGACATAAGACTCCTGAACAGCTAATCAACTGGCAACCCAGACTATTTGCATTGGCAACACAGACTATTTGCATTTCCTCCCCACCTTCTTTTACGCTGCTGCTACTCTTTGTTATTATCTATGCACAGTCACTTTAATAACTCTACCTACATGTACATGTTACCTCAATTACCTTGACACCTGTGCCCCGGCACATTGACTCTGTACTGGTACCCCCTGTATATAGCCCCACTATTGTTATTTACTGCTTCTCTTTAATTATTTGTTATTCGTATCTCTTACTTTTTAAAGTTATTTTCTTTAAACTGCATTGTTGGGCTTGTAAGTAAGCATTTCACTGTAATACCTGTTGTATTTGGCGCATGTGACAAATACAATTTGATTATATACAGTATATTTTTTACATAAATGCACTGTAATTGAAGTTTAAAACGTCAATGTTTTCTCTCTGCTTTGTGTAGAATTGATGTATATTAGCTTTAAAGCTGCAACAACAAAAAATCTCTGTGCCCCATGACAAAATGTGTAGAATTGCAGGAAATTAGCCAAGAGGCGGCCCTTTTTAAATGTTATTTTCGCACTGCAGACGTCACGGTAAATCTCCTTGTAGACTATTTATTTGTGTAATGATTATGAGGCTGTCGCTGATGAATTTGCTATCACAAAAGGGGTCCCCAGCCCCAAAAAGTTTGATAACTTCTGTGCTGGAATATATGCTGTCATTGTAGTGCTATAGACATTCCATAGGGGGCGCTGCTGTCACACAATTGGATATAAGCATCAGTGCATCTCTCAGTATTGAAGTGATTGTGGTCTATTTGAACAGAGAATAATGTTTTGTTGCATAAAAGCCAATCATATTTTTGTGTCGATATATTGAGTGAGTTGTTTGTGTGTTGTTTCTCAGGGGTCCTGCAGATGATGCAGACCAGGATCGCTGCTCTGCAGGGTGCTGTGGACAGGTAGGTTAACCACTGATCTAGGACCAGATTCACATACCCCAAATCTCAACCTTAACCATTATGGTGATGAAGAAACATCTTACCCTGTATCAGTGGTTAGGTGCGTTATCTACCTACTCCAAGCCTATAAGACCATAACACATCATCACAGGGAATGATCAAGGCAAAATATTACTTTTTTATTTTTTTTATTTAACCTTTATTTAACTAGGCAAGTAAGTTAAAAACAAATTCTTATTTACAATGACATCCTAACTCGGACGACGCTGGGCCAATTGTGTGCCACTCTACGGGACTCCCAATCACGGCCGGTTGTGATACAGCCTGGAATCGAATCAGGGTCTGTAGTGACTCCTCTAGCCCTGAGATGCGGTGCCTTAGACCGCTGCGCCACTTGTGTTCAGAGACCCTCAATAAATCCGACCTCTAGTAACAGCACTCAACCTATTTGTTTTCTCTCGTAGGATAAGGACAAAGATCGTTGACCCCTACAATAAGATTGAAGCCAGGACTGCCCAGCTCGCCAGATTGCAGGTATCCATCCATCTCCTTGTGATTTGAGAGGCATAATACTATCTGTTGTGTTGATGGTGTTGTATTATTATTATACGGTCTGGGACTGAGGCTCAATAGCAGAGGGAAGATTGCCTCTCTAGTGTTCATTATTATCAGCACTCTGACAGCATCTCTACTTCTGCACTGGACTTGATTTCCATGTTTATTGGAAAGACAACTGAGGTAGAGAAATGGATCGACAGCATTTTCTTGGGTTTTTATTGTGTCTCTGCCCATTTTCAAGATAGGTACTTCAAGTTAGGTGCTGTACATATTGTCAAGGTCGCCTAATGTCTCCCGGACAGTTTCCAGGATCCTCCTGTTTTAAATTGTAAAGATGACAATAACCCAGAGCCATATAGAGGTCTATATACCTGTATATGGCTCTAGGATGTCCTCTTCTGCCCTGTCAATACAATGTAACTATAGAAGGTGTCAGTGTCTCATGCCGTACTGATATGTGTGCTTTGTACTCAATTGTTTACAGCAAAGATACTGTGTGTTTTATTGACCGTTAAACAACACAAGTATTATATGACCCCTTTTACTCTTGTTGCACATGCCTGCCATTATGGAATCACTCCCCACCACTTTGGAGAAAGGCATATTTATAAAGGTGATTTATGGAACTGCTTTTGGAGGCTGAGCGTTCTTCATACCAGGACTCCTATCTGTTATGTAAAATGCATCTCTTTTTCTTGGTAAGTCCTCCACTAAATAATACATCTAGGCCACATTAAAGGTTTACAACGTTATCTCAACCTTTCAAACAGCATTACTTTGATCCTGTTCTCAGATTGCATCTGCAATCTTAACCCGTGACATCACCGTTGTGGTTTTTAATCCACCACGCTATCAGTGGCCCCCCCGTTTAGAAGAAATCAATAAAAAGCCATCGGGTGTTTTTAAAAGGTTGAATTTCTACCCCTGTTAAAATAAGACTTATTCTTGTTAGCAAACTGACCCTGTCCTGTCTGAGGCTGGGTAGCCACGTCTAGATAGAGAGAAATAGACTCTCTAGGTTTACAGGCTCTCAGTCCACACACGCACACTGCCTACACACTGCAGCTCCGTCGTCTGTGGAGTTGAGGGGAAGGCTTTTTAAAAATTGATGGAATATGGCTTCAGTCCGAAAGGTTACTGTGATTCTAACTGGCTCCTTCCTCTCCCATGGCTCTGGCTCTGTGTTAGCTCTGTCTGTCTTCTGATGCTCTCTCAGCTTTGTCATCATCTGTGTGGAGTGTTATCATTGTTCTGCACCACAGACATGCATCCTGCAGAGAAGATACTAGTAGCAGGCAGGCATGCCATGCTGGTATGGTCTTAGGATGAACACGGGCCTGGTTTGTGAAAGGAGAGGGTGCTGTCATTTCTGAATAGAATAGTTGCAAAGTTTTATATTATTTTATATAGGCCGACTGACAGTGGTGCTGTGGGACCCCTCTTTTTCCACTTTTCACTCCCAGGGACTGTCATGTCCTTGGTTTTAGCCACTCAACTAACATTGAGTGGCTGCTGCCAACATACTGACTCAAATCTCAAGCCATTTTAATAATAAAAAATTGGATGTAATAAATGTATCACTAGTCACTTTAAACAATGCCACTTTATATAATGTTTACATAGCCTAAATTACTCATCTCATATGTACAGTCGTGGCCAAAGGTTTTGAGAAGGAAAATATAAATTTTCTCAAAGTCTGCTGCCTCAGTTTGTATGATGGCAATTTGCATATACTCCAGAATGTTATGAAGAGTGATCAGATGAATTGCAATTAATTGCAAAGTCCTTCTTTGCCATGCAAAAGAACTGAATCCCCCAAAAATATTTACACTGCATTTCAGCCCTGCCACAAAAGGACCAGCTGACATCATGTCAGTGATTCTCTCATTAACACAGGTGTGAGTGTTGACGAGGACAAGGCTGGAGATCACTCTGTCATGCTGATTGAGTTTGAGTAACAGACTGGAAGCTTCAAAAGGAGGGTGGTGCTTGGAATCATTGTTCTTCCTCTGTCAATCATGGTTGCCTGCAAGGAAACATGTGCCGTCATCATTGCTTTGCACAAAAAATGCTTCACAGGCAAGGATATTGCTGCCAGTAAGATTGCACCTAAATCAACCATTTATCGGATCATCAAGTACTTCAAGGAGAGCAGTTCAATTGTTGTGAAGAAGGCATCAGGGCACCCAAGAAAGTCCAGCAAGCGCCAGGACCATCTCCTAAAGTTGATTCAGCTGCGGGATCAGGGCACCACCAGTACAGAGCTTGCTCAGGAATGGCAGCAGGCAGGTGTGAGTGCATCTGCATGCACATTGAGGTGAAGACTTTTGGAGGATCGCCTGGTGTCAAGAAGGGCAGCAAAGAAGCCACTTCTCTCCAGGAAAAACATCAGGGACAGACTGATATTCTGCTAAAGGTACAGGGATTGGACTGCTGAGGACTGGGGTAAAGTCATTTTCTCTGATGAATCCCCTTTCCGATTGTTTGGGGCATCCGGAAAAAAGCTTGTCCGGAGAAGACAAGGTGAGCGCTACCATCAGTCCTGTGTCATGCCAACAGTAAAGCATCCTGAGACCATTCATGTGTGGGGTTGCTTCTCAGCCAAGGGAGTGGGCTCACTCACAATTCTGCCTAAGAACACAGCCATGAATAAAGAATGGTACCAACACATCCTCTGAGAGCAACTTCTCCCAACCATCCAGGAACAGTTTGGTGGAGAACAATGCCTTTTCAAGCATGATGGAGCACCTTGCCATAAGGCAAAAGTGATAACTAAGTGGCTCGGGGAACAAAACATTGATATTTTGGGTCCATGGCCAGGAAACTCCCCAGACCTTAATCCCATTGAGAACTTGTGGTCAATCCTCAAGAGGCGGGTGGACAAACAAAAACCCACACATTCTGACAAACTCCAAGCATTGATTATGCAAGAATGGGCTGCCATCAGTCAGGATGTGGCCCAGAAGTTAATTGACAGCATGCCAGGGTGGATTTCAGAGGTCTTGAAAAAGAAGGGTCAACACTGCAAATATTGACTCTTTGCATCAACGTCATGTTATTGTCAATAAAAGCCTTTGACATGTATGAAATGCTTGTAATTATACTTCAGTATTCCATAGTACCATCTGACAAAAATATCTAAAGACACTGAAGCAGCAAACTTTGTGGAAATTCATATTTGTGTCATTCTCAAAACTTACCATCTACTGCATCTTGCCTATGCCGTTCGGCCATCGCTCATCCATATATTTATATGTACATATTCTTATTCATTCCTTTAAACTTGTGTGTAAAAGGTAGTTGTGAAATTGTTAGATTACTTGTTAGATATTACTTCATGGTCGGAACTAGAAGCACAAGCATTTCGCTACACTCGCATTAACATCTGCTAAACATGTGTATGTGACCAATACAATTTGATTTTAGGTTATGTGTTTGTATTCTGTCCGTCTGTCTGTGTATGTTTCTGTCTGTGTGTGTGTGTGTTTCTGTCTGTCTGGGTCTGAAGGAGACCGGTAATGATCAGACTATAAATCCAGGGGGAATAGGAGAGTGCTTTGTTTATATTTTAGCCTAGTGTTCGCTCACAAAATGGCAGCTTCTCGGCCACGCACAGATAAAACATTCAGACAGTCACAGAGGCTCAGGGGACAGACCCCGAGGTCTCAGCTGCATCGTTTACTAAGCCCAAACACTGCTGACCTCTCTGTGTCCTTCAGCCCCAGACACAGCTCCACAATGCTGCTAGAGACACGGTTACTATTACCACTATTACTATGCCCATGGTTGGCGTCATTGTTACTATATAGGCTACAATAGGAAAATAAATACTTGGAAATGTCAACAGTGATTTGATTAGAGATCGTTTCCAATGAGTGATCCTCAATCAATTATGACAAAAAAAAAGAGGATCGTTCAATATTAGATTTGACGTTCACTCACATCTTGTCATATAGATTCAGAAAGACTGGTTGAGATGGGGTTCTATTTTGTTTGGTTATATATTTTCCTATTTTTCCCAGGTGGCGTGTGACCTGCTGCGAAGGATCATCAGGATCCTGTACCTGTCCAAGCGTTTGCAGGGCCAGCTCCAGGGGGGAAGCAGGTAGATCACCAAGGCTGCCCAGAGCCTCAACGAACTGGGTGAGCCACCACTGCCTGTTCACCTCTGATACACTGCACTGTACTACTGACAGGGCTGCTCAAAGCCTCAACGAACTGGGTACTGTAATACATGGTTAACTCACCTCATTTGGGCCTACTCTAAAGAGAGTGTAGATCAGGGATAGGCATCGCTAGTCCTGGAGTGTTTTTGGTTTAACCGACCTGGAATGCCAGGTGTGTTGAATTTACGCAATCATTGAACTGATCAATTCGCTCAGTTGATCAGGTATAGTTGGAACAAAATCCTGCAGTACCTGTGGCACTCCAGGAACAGGGTTGCCTACCCCTGGTGTAGACGGGGATGAGATCACCAAGGCTGCCCAGATCAGCCTCAACAAACTGGGTGAGTGACCCTGCTCATTCACTCTAATACTACTGACACTAAGGTGAAACTCCACTCATTTATGCCTACTGTAGAAGGTGTAGGTGGTGCTGAGATCACCAAAGCTACTCGGAGCCTCAAAGAGCTGGGTGAGTGACTTGTAGAAAAATGTTTGTACTGTAGGTTGAAGGTGCTCTTTGGTGAAGGGTAATCCAAAAACATGGAGTGCTCTTCATATAATTCGTTTTTTTGGAAAGATTTTGTTATATTGAACGTGCTGTTTATAATAAAGGCATTTTAATTATATGAAGAGTGCCTTTGTCCTCCGTGTTCTTTTAAGAACATTCTGATTTGACTCTGGGACACTGCTTATGTCTCACCATAGCCTCTGCTTAGAACACACTAGGTTGATAAATGCTGACGTACTCTTCACTGATTGGTGTAGTCACTTGAAGGTCACTGTTTTTTTTAAATTTAGTACATTTTATTTAACCTTTATTTATCTAGGCAAGTCGGTTAAGAACAAATGACGTCTTCAATCAAACCAATGATTGACAGACAGACAGACCCCATGTTCAAAGAAACCCAATTTTCCTTGATTATATAAAGAAACAGCACTTTTTAACTACTAATAGTTTGATAACTAGCTTTACTGCAGGAAGTAGATCCCAAACTCATTATTAATTTCTGCTGCACAGGAACAAGATGATATCCCACAGTGCGGATGTCCTGGTATTTACTTTAAGGTGTTTTTGGAGTGCAGTGTTGGCTAAGCAATGCACAGGGCTTGATTAATACCTGACCTATAGGCCAGGCTATATTCTGTAAATATACTACCCTTCTCTCTTTATCTGTGACAACAAGATAGCTGTGTTTTCCCCGCAAATGGATTTTAAAATGTTATACAATCGGAAACTTTTTTTCTTCTCCTGGAAAGGGGAGAGAGTCTCGCTGGACACCGCAGCAGGCCCCAGCGAAACAGTCACAGGGACTGGGCAGACACTTTCTTTACAGGAATCATGAGGATAATGCACTTTACTGTTTGACCAAATCATGGTTTTAGCATCCTAAAAAAATAGGGCGTTTTTGAGTGACCATGTAGAATGTGCAGCTCGCACCGATGCGACCACTTAAAACAAATCTTACTCGCACAGCCAACTCAAAGAGCTCCCGAGCCAACTTTGACTCCCGAGTGGCGCAGAGGTCTAAGGCACTGCATCTCAGTGCTTGAGGCGTCACTGCAGACACCCTGGTTCGAATCTAGGCTGTATCACAACCCGGCCGTGATTGGGAGTCCCATAGGGCGGCGCACAATTGGCCCAGCGTTGTCCGGGTTTGGCCGGTGTAGGCCGTCATTGTAAATAAGAATTTGTTCTTAATTGACTTGACTAGTTAAATAAAGGTTAAATAAAATAATCAAATAAAAAAGGGTCGCAAAATGCGACTAAATGTTTGCAGTCTGTAGCCCTGTTTTCAGGTATTCATGTGGTTGATTACCCCATAACTACTTTAGCGCCTATTGACGATAGTAACTTCTGACCGGAGGAGTTTTGTTAAGAGCCCCAATGCTTACTCTAAACATTAATATACATCACTTGTGGTACTGTTTTGGAAACACAAGGAACGCATGTTTCATATCAACAAGAAGTCATTTTCAAAAGGCAAATTAATACACACCTTTTTTATAGGGTTTAGGGTTAGTGTTTCCGCACAGCCGTATCTCCATGTTACAGCGCTTGTTCACGGAAGACACAGCTAATTAGCACAGGTGGTGGTCTGTCTAGCATGCTCTGAACACCTGTGTGTAAGCTAACTGGGGAGGAAGTGTAGTTCGTCAACTGGAGGGCCACAGTGTATGGATCTGTGCAAAACTGCTACAGGAAGTATCTTTTTTTTTTTTTAAGATTCTTTCTGAAAGATAAGGGGCTAGCATATGTTTTGAAAACCGTTGCGATGGTTGAAGTTTCTAAACGTTAATTCACATTGTTGGAATTGTAGTTTACACGGAGCCAAATGTGGACAAATGTAATGGCTGAAAACCCTACATAAGGAGAAGAGTTTTCGAGAGCTTGGGGTTGACGTGCTTGTGTTCAATATTCTACATTTAGCTAGTTAGCTATAAAGTAATTCAGGGATGCAATTTACCATTCAGTGTATGGATAAGGGATTGTGTATGGTAGGACCACCAGGCCATGGTATAGTCTCTGTATAGATTGCTATTGATTTGGTATGAAATTAACCACGAAATACGATCTTGTTTTTTAATGTTGAGCAGTGTGATTATCTCTGAACGTTTCCCAAATGGCACCCTATTCCCTATGTAGTGCGCTACCTTTGACCAGCTCCCTATTGGAACCCTATGAGATGACACCCTATTTCCAATGTAGTGCACTACATTTGACCAGGGCCCTATTGGAACCCTATGAGAGCCCTATGGGACCTGGTCAAATGTAGTGCCCTACATAGGGAATAGGGTGTCATTTGGAAGGCAACTTCAGTTATCACTGATTGTACCAAACGCAAGCCAAGTAGGCTAACAGAGAACAATGATGCGTTCTGTCCCGGTTTTCTACACTTGTGCTGGTGACTCAACATTGAATCTAGTACTCTGTCTGCCAAGTGCAGAGCTAAGCACTATGCAAATGTGTTTATATGCTGTGGTTGGAGGGACTTTTAACATTAACAGTAGTTATACTGCAGTACCTTGGACAGGGATTCCAGTGAATTTCTCAGTCTCATTGCATTTAACCAATGCAGGGAAAGAGAGGTGGTAGAGAAAATCAATGTCTCTTTCAGAAATCACATTGTACATATCCTGTTTCTCCATGCATGTGGCTTTTATAAGAGCTAGTACACACACACACACACACACACACACACACACTAGGGCTGTGACGGTCATGGAATTTTGGATGACGGTAATTGGCCAGCCAAATGACCCCTGTCTCTATAATAACTGTTTAAATAGCAAAAAATATATAAATGTTATGCCCATTTTCGCCTCTCCTCCGCTCCTGACTGCATGTGCTGCCATGGAAATATAATGAATAGAACAGGCGTCCCCATTTAAATCAATGATGGCAGAATAGGTGGATTGGCGGCCCACAGGATCCCATGTGGCTCAGTTGATAGAGAATGGCACTTGAAACGCCAGGATTGTGAGTTTGATTACAACGGGGGACCAAAAATGGGGGAAAAATATGAAAACGTATGCACTCACTCTGGATAAGAGTGTCTGCTAATCGACAGCAACAACAATACAACAATATTGCGAGTGTACCCTTAGGAGCGAAGCAAAAACAAGAACATACTTATCAATATGTGCTGTGATTTGTTGATTCAATTCAACTGAAAATATACATTCCATTGCATGAACCAGTTAACATCATTAGCATTAGCATTCTACATTACCATGGAAATGATTGCATCACAATACCAGGCTGCCATTGCGAGTGTACCCATGAGTTTACCAGTCAAGTCGCCAGGGTTAGAAGTTCCAAGCCCGTTCTATTCATTCTATTTCTATGTGTGCTGCTGCTGCGTTGTCAGGGGTGCTGCTTCGTTTGCTACAACGCCTGGCTTTTTTTCAGCAAGGAGCAACAAAGTTTCGTGTTACGAATGCACGTTGTCCTGTCTTCAGTCAGCTGTTTGTTCCAAATTATTTGTATTTGTTTTTACGGTTGTGACAGGTTTTTTTATTTTCATGAAGGTCTTCATCCATAACCGTCAGTTATATGGTAATTGTGCCAGCCCTAACACACAAACACACACACACACACACACCAAAGAACCACTGACGCCAGGGGCTCAGAGTAAGATATGGCTTTAACACACACACACACACACACACACAGACACTCCCCCACATATGACTCACAGTCCTCTCTATCACACGAAATAAGATTAGTTTGGTTGTTGACTCAGTTGTAACTTCTCGTCCCGTAGAGCTGATTTGAGTGTGTTCAGTGTTGAGTTCACTTCATGTGGGGTTTCCCAGCTCCGTCAATACCAGAAATTGTTATTGTGGAGGGTTTCAGGACCAATCCTGTCCAATCTGGTTACAACTATACAATTGTTTTTAAGGGTGAGAGGTGGCGGTAGGCTACTTTTTGGCCTACCTGTTGAACTAGCCAATGATCTACTGTACAATGAGACTGGCAAAGCACACCGAATGGCCACCTCGACACAGACTGCTGCCTGAATGGTAGACGGAAGCCGATTTGAGTCATTGTTCTCTTGTTGGCATCATGCTGTCTCTCCTCTTCTCCCTCTTTCTTGTCTCTCAAGACACCTCCCTGGTTGTTTTCCCTGTTTTTAGCAAGCTTTTCAACGGAGCCAGAAATTAATCTCCAGCCAGTCATTTTCCGCCCCGGCCGATCGGTCTTTAGTCCACTCTCAGCCCCTTTTCTTCAACTGCCAGGACATTATAATCGGCCTGAGTTACAGGCCTGATACTGCTGCCGGCCTAATACAATCACACAGTACAGCACAGCACAGCCTAATGTGATTTGGAGTGCTTTCTTCTGTCAGCCTGTAGCACTGGGCAGGTAGTGGAGACGGAGAGAGTGAATAGGAGGAGAAGAAGAGGGAGAGGAGGTCAGATGGGGGATGGGTGGTGGTGGAGAAAGAACAAGAGTGAGTAAACAAGGGATGGATGGAGGGATGGAGGGACGGAGGAGGGGGGTGACTGGGGGGGTGAATGTAATAAAGTGATTGAAGTGGATGCAGTGGCGGGGTGGAGGGGACACCGAGAGAGAGAGAGAGAGAGAGAGCAGACTGCTGTTGTTGAGGAGGGAATCAAAAGCTGCTATTCCCTTTATTTGCATTGATGTTGGACTGTGTAGCGTAGCCATCTATTGTAGGATTGGCTTTGGCTTGGATCAAATTTACGACAACGTTCAATATCTGCTACGTGAATCTGCTACTTATAATGGAAAACAAACTATACTGAACAAAAATCTAAACGCAACATGCAACAATTTCAAATATTTTACTGAGTTACAGTGCATATAAGGAAAGAGATCAGGCTGGTGTTTGTGGCCTGAGGAATGTTGTTCAATGGCTGTGCGACGTTGCTGAATATTGTCAGGAACTGGAACACTCTGTCGTACACGTCGATCCAGAGCATCCCAAACTTGCTCATTGGGTGACATGTCTGGTGAGTATGCAGGCCATGGAAGAACTGGGACATGTTCAGCTTCCAGGAATTGTGTACAGATCCTTCGACATGCGGCCGTGCATTATCATGCTGATGCATCAGGTGATGGTAGCAGATGAATGGACCTCAAGGTTTTTGTCACGGTATCTCTGTGCATTCAAATTGGCATCGATAAAATGCAATTGTGTTTGTTGTCCGTAGCTTATGCCTGCACATACCATAACCCCACCGTCACCATGGGGCACTCTGTTCACTACATTGACATCAGCAAACTGCTGGCCCACGCAACGCTATTACACGTGGTCTGCTGTTGTGAGGCCGGTTGGACGTACTGCCAAATTCTCTAAAGCGAAGTCGGAGGCGGCTTATGGTAGATACATTAACTTTAAATTCTCTGGCAACAGCTCTGGTGGACACTCCTGCAGTCAGCATGAAGGAATGAGACATCAGTGGCATTGTGTTGTGTGACAAAACTGCACATTTTAGAATGGCCTTTTATTGTCCCAGCACAAGGTGCACATGTGTAGAGATCATGATGTTTAGTCAGCTTCTTGAAATGCCACATCGTCAGGTTGGTTGATCATCTTGGCAAAGGAGAAATGCTCACTGACAAGGATGTAAACAAATGTGTGCACAAAATTTGAGAGAAGCTTTTTGTGCGTATTTAACTTTTCTGGGATCTTTTATTTCAGCTCATGAAACATGGGACCAACACTTTACATGTTGCGTTTATACTTTTAGTCATTTTATTTTCAATGAGACTGCATATGACGTTATCGAGCAATAACCCAGTGGTATTGCATTGTCTCATTTGACTCAATATCTTTGACATATTTTAATCCACCCGTGTCTATGTCGTCTTCCTCTCATATTTCGGCTTTATTGGTTTCCTCCGCTGTGGGACCACAGCCCCTGGGTGTCAGTCAGAGCAGAGGAAGTGTCAGTCACTGTGGTAACCGTCAGTCACAGCAGCCAGCCCTAGAGACCAGCTATAATGACACAATGGTCCTGAATGTCAGTCAGACAGTGGCTACTCCCATGGGAGAGGGGGGGACAGGAAGGAGGGATAAGAGAGGAGGGAAGATTGAAGAAAGGTGGGGGACAAGAATGGGGATGGAAAGGCAATTCATTGTGTTCAATTTATTGGCAAAGTGTGAGTGGCAGTTGGCTAAGCCATTGAGAGGCCCAGCACTACACCACACCTCTCCTCAAATGAGCTAGACCCTTTTTGGTCATACACAACAAATGCACAACAACCTTTTACATAACAACCCTGGCACACAGAACACTCCAGAACACTAGAACACGCAGGGCCTCAGGAATCAAAAGCCCTCCTCTTATCAGCCATGTGCGACCCTGGGCTGAGTGTTGGGTGAGAGGGAGAGGGAACAGAGGAGAGAGAGACACTGTATAGAGAGAGTGAGATATGAAAAGAGAGAGCGGGGGCCTGGTGTGCAGTAAGTGAGCTAAGAAGGTGGGAAATGTTGTGGTCCAAGTACCAGCGGTGGATATTTCAGTCAGATAGGCCTACTCCGAGTAGTTTTCCAGGTAGCGCCCGAGATGACATAAAGGATTAAGATGATGTCACCAAACACCCTAGGAAGTATTCATGAGAAGTTAAACCAATTGTTCCAATCTTATCACTTAAGTTCCATTCGGCTCCGCAGCTGGCAATGCTGATAGGTCTATATTTCCTGAAGAATGTTGGGGGTTTTGACATCTCTGTCTAGGCTCATCTTTCTTAATCTCATTCTGGAATAGAATTCTGCTCCTCTCCGGTCTGATGACTCAGAGTTCTGTGAGACTGATCGCTTATACAGGCGAGATTACTCTGCTACTTCAGAGAGGATAGTGGTTCAATGTATCCTCCTCGGCACTCTACTCATGTAGACCGATAGCTGAGGCCTATAATAAAGAATAGGCTTGATGTTTCCGACCAATGAAATGTAGCCTGGAATCTAACCTTCGTGAACCTGTGCGGTGTGCACATCCTCTATGTAGGCATAGAAAATCTGTCAAGTTGTGAAGATTGTGGTACAGTGTTGGTTTGTCTATGCGTTACTCATCTACTTCATATAGACAAGTGGTTCTTGCCTTGATTTGGTAATGGCGCTTGAGGAGCGAGCCAACCTGTAATGAACAGTTAGATGGATCTTCAATCAACTTCGCCCACCTGCCTTTAGTGCTGCTTGCTGGCAGCACATGGAGATGGAGTGATTTTTAGGAGACTCAGGGGGCCATTCGATGAGGGTTCTAAAACGGAAAGCTTGGCTGCATACCATACCCAAAGCATACAGCCACTCTATGAGCTCCGCCAAACTGTTCCACACAGTTTTTTTTACACCCAGGTCTCTTCCTGACATCACATGGTGCCTCGACTGATGTGGCATATGACCACACCCCACAAGTTGTTAACATCCCCTCATCAAAAATTAATTTCTCAAAGGAAATATATTCTATTATCTCATTGGCCGAGAGATATGAGAGGGATGTTCATTTTTACACACACTTGCCCAATACAAACATTGCAAGGACATCTTGAATGGCAGAATGTGTTTAGCCGTGAATGCATTACAGTATATGAGGCAATATGAGTCATTCAATGGTAAAATAAAGCCAAGTGTTTAACTTTAAGTGTCCTGATCCAGACATTTCTCACATCCCCTCCCCTTCCTAGCTTCTATATGCCCTCTTTCAGCTGAATAGACTGCTAGGTACAGTGCATAGGTATTGTGTGTGTGTGACGGTGACAGCATCTCCCCCCGACACAGAAGAGGGAAAACCACCATGACCTTGCCGTGTCATGATGGTGGCAGGAAGGGAGAGTGATTGTGATGTCTCGCCTTGCCACAGCCACCTGTTATTATCTAGTTAGCAGTCCTAGCCCTGGTAATCACAAGGCATCAAGCGTGGGAGAGAGGGGAGCTCGGCAAAGGCAAGTGTTGTGGCGAGTGTTTTGTATCAGTACCTCATAGCCCGTGACCAGACCCCTTCACAACCCCCCCCCCCCCACTTGCCCCAGCCTTGCTAGGCGCTATGGACTGCAGTAGGTCCGAGTCCTCCCTCACTCACTCACTCACTCAGTGTCCTCCAACTCCAACCAGGAAATACAGATTGATTTGCCAGTTGGCCTCAGTGTGATTTTATGAAAAGAAGCAGGCTCCAGTTTTGGCAGCCATGTTGTTCTCTTCACCCCGACCTGTGGCTAGATGGCTAGATAATAAGAGAAGCAACATAACAGCTGTGTTACGGCCGGTAGAGCAGCTGGAGTCACCTCAGGATGGTTAGGCTACAGGCGCTGATTATGTGTTGAACTCACAAGGTCACGTCTTAGTAATGCTGTGATTTAGTTTTCAGATTGCGGCCTCTCGCTGAGGTTGTGAAGTGCTGCTGGCCTCTGTTTCCAACCCTCCATCTTACACTAAATCACACATATAACAGGCACATGGAAAGATACTCTCAGAGGACAGGAAATGGGAAGTGGACTTTCACATGTAAGTATTTGTGGCTTTGCACTGACTAGATGTCCTCTGTGCCTAAGTGGCTAAGTTTACAAAAGCGTAATAAAGTGGGGTATATGTGACAGAATACCCTTTAACCAGAATACCCAGCAGAATGCCCTCTCAACTTTTTTCACATTATTTATTATAAAAGGACAAATACTTAGTGCTTAATGGAAAGAGTCACCCATTTTAAATGTTGTGTCATATTTGTCTATCTCTGAGCTATGTTCTATCGATTCCAGGGGTCATTTCATGTTTTCATGTTTATCTGAGCTATTAGCCATTCAAGCAGGCAGAAACACAGCCGGTATGATGCATTTTGCGTCATTGCTCATAGCTCAGAGATGCACAAATTTCATATAATATTCAAAATGGGTGAATCTTTCCTTTTTATGTGTTGTAAACATATATTTATTCTATACACTGTACATGACTATACACAATAATTATGTTACGGTTTATAACAACACCATGCAGTACAGTACTTAGTTTAAATTGTCCTTGACGCCACATCAACCTCTTACAATAAATAGTAATACATGACCCCTTTAGGGTAACTATACAGGTAAAACACTTTCATTTACATTACTGCTTTGGATAAGTGGTTTCCCTTTTTTAAATGAGTTGGTTCCTGATAATGTTTTGTCACCCTGTATGAGTGTCCATTGCTTATTCCATTTTATTCTTATTTCACGTCCTCATAATCCACATGGTCTTATTCTACATCTTCTGAACAGAAGCTTTTCTATCTTGACCTTGGCTCAGATGCATGTCTACCAACTCCCTCTAGCCATGCAGATATTCAATGGCTTCTCAGAAATTGTCTTTATTCCACTTTCTCTGAAGATGGACATCCCATTATCCCACTCTGCCACCTCTGTTGAGAGGTATGTCTTTCGGCCTAACAACTGCCTCCAAGCCAATCTTCACGATGCACTATAGCCTTATCATGGATGACAGACGATGTTGTTTTGTTCCAGGTCCTGGGAAGATAGACACTTCTGCCTGACCTCAGTCTCCTCGAAGGTGACTTTCTTGTTGTTCCTCTTGGGGTCGATCCAGGAGTTGTGAATGACCACGTTGTTGGGCGTGGGCTCAGCCTCCACCACGGACACCACCCTCTTCATCTTGCTCTTCAACACCTTCTGGAACTTCTGCCTGGTGAAGGCGTAGAGCAGTGGGTGAAAGATGGTTGTCCCGTAGGCCATGACCAGGAAACCCAACCGCAACTTGACCGTGAAGTCTGAGGGCCCTGTGCTGAGGATGACCGTGTTGAGGACTGTGATGGGCGTCCAGCAGAGCAGGAAGGTGGAGATGATGAGTAGGGACATCCTGAAGACACGTTTCTGCCTCTCCCGCCGTTCCCGGTGGCGTTTAACGGCCCTGCGCAGAGCCATGAGGACGGAGACGGAGGTCCGCATCGACAGGACCGCAGGTGGGTTTCCGCCCCCTCTGACTGCCCCGCTGCCCTGGGACGCATCTGTAGATTCCACCTGCGTTGCGGTGGTCAAGGAGATGGTCTTCTTCTTGTGGGGCTTCTTCTTGGGCTGGTTGTGTTGGAAGCGGGTCCCGATGCGGATGTTCAGGGCCTGGAGTATCTTGTAGTAGGTCACAAGCATGACTACGGCCGTGAAGAAAAAGATGGGGATCTGAGCCAGGAGGTGGTAGTACAGCCCCAGCTCTGTGTAGTACTCGTTAGTATGGACCACAGAGGCAACTGCAGTCTGGTTGACGAACTCTGAGCCAAAATTGCTGAAGAAGCCCACCTCCATGAAGGGGACCAGGAAACTGAAGAAGGACATAGCCCAAATTAAGCCCAGCAGAGCCACGGCGCGGCCCATGGTTAGCATGCGGTTGGCTGGACGCACTGAGATGTCGTAGCGGTCGACAGTGATGGCTAGCACGTTCGAGGCAGTGGCTACGCTAGCGAAGGAGACACAGGCCTCGTGGAAGCAGCAGACCAGCGCTGTATCAGCCTCTAGGGGGAGGAGTATTACCACGGCAGTCAGAGGGATGCAAGACACACACACCTGGAACCAGAGAGATAAATAAGTATTACAATTATTATTAGGTACATTTGTCTCCTTCTACAGCAGATATAGTGGCCTGCTTCCTGAAGAATCTTGAGATTTGTCACAGACTAATTGCACTGCAATCATCTCATCCTAGACACTCACTGGAATTGTCCCTACACATTGATTTAAGGTCAGTTTTGTGTTTTCCCTCCCAATGGTTAAAGTTTGTATTTTCAATGTATTAACTGATCCGAGGTCTGTGCCTAATGGAAACATCAAAGACTGACACTCACTAGTACGTCTAGGACGTGCAGATTCATGGTGACAATGTTGGACACGGAGGTGATGAGGTTCTGCTTCATGCAGTAGAGGACCAGCACTGTCAGGTTGCTGCTTAGGCCCAGCACGATCTCTAGCAGCAGGAACCCTGTTAGCGACACCTGGAGATCCGGAGGGTAATAGCATTTAGTTTTACGATAATCATAGTATCACAATAATAGTTTTGTAATAACTGCTTGTATCGCGATAACCAATTTCATACTGATATCTGCTTTCATTGAGATGCTTTAATCGTGCTATCTGCTTTCACGATAACTGACGTTGAACTAAGTTTACCCTCTTAATTAAAGTAGAAGTGGAACACATGTAAGCATGTACCTGGAAGCTGACGGGGTAGGGGGCGGCAGACTGGGTCATATCAAGGTCAGAGGGTTCCGAGGTGTCGAGGACAGTCACGTTGCTCATGGTGGCTTCTGAGATCAGCACAGGAGGGGTATGCATTATCCTAGAGAGACGTGGTGACACAGAGAGAGAAGGAAAGAAAGATCAGGACTGAGTCGGATTGCATTAACTTATGTATAGTGGGAGAGAAAGGTGTTGTGTTTCACCACAGAAGTGTATCGTATGCATGACTATTGACTGCCTCTCATCTATGTCTTACGTGTCTCATTGTCATTTCCTGGTGAAGACCTTCAATAAGTTGAATTAAACTAGGTTATATGGGAGTGTACAACAGTGTAGAAGAGGCTGTTTCTATTCATTTTAAATCTCATCTAGCTGATCTGTCTGTCTATCTGTCTGGCTGTTTTTGTGTCTGGGACTTTGTCTGAGTGTATTTTTACTTCACTGGGATTCCATTTAGTGTGAGATGTGGCCAATGTGTGAACCTTTTCAAGTGTGGAAGTTTCAATCTCAAACTGATTGTGTGATGTCATCTTGATGGAATCTTTCAAAAGGTGGCAATTAAAAATCAAAAAGCCAATTTCCACAGTTTTCCGCTGTGCTTTTAAAAAATGGTGTTCTGCTGTGTGTGATAATAAGATTTTCGCTTTGTGGAAAGAGTGAAAATGAGTACACTCCCTTTATCCCTTCATTGCTGACACCTTTATCTAGTGTTACATTGTTAGCTGACTAGAACTAATAGTGCTTCACTTTAGTAAGTCCATGTCAGTGTTTTGTTGTTACTTTAGGCTTAGGGTTGTGTTTGTGGTTACTTTGATCAATGTGTCCATGTTCTTAGGTATTTCACTTAATGAACGTCCTTGCTTTGCTTTTATGTCTAGATATAACACAGTTTTCCCTGTGATCTGTCCAGAGGCTAGTCATGTCCAGAGAAACTATCCAGAACCAGACAGTCCTTTTGTTGCTCAATAGGCATTTATACTGCAGACACACTGTACTCACCCCTCCCTCGTGTGCCGTCTCCCCTTCAAGAGTCCATGAACCAGCCAGAGACGACTTTCTGAGGCCCCAATAGAAAATCACAAGAACCAACCATAGTTCTGTAGTAGTAATACTCTTGTACTAATGCAGTAGTGGCAGAGATCTCCACTTGGCACACGTTTAATCCTAATGGTGCAGCCTTTTGTCTAAATAATGGGAGTATTATGATGCAGATGAGTGCAGTTGGAGCCAGCTGAAAGTGCGTTTCTTGGATCCTTCCTTTTCTATTTCCACGGATGATACAAATTCAGCTCCACCATGAGAGAAAGACCAGTCCACCTTCAAAACATTTCTCCATTTACTTTACCCAGAGGCTGTAAACAACAGTGATGGATCACAGAGGACTGCCCTATACTCTCGTACATCCAATAAAAACACTGTATTCCGGTTAGGGGAAAGCGCCGAGGATTCATTAAACGCAGGAACGTACGCACTCGTCGTCCGCGGTGGGCAGGGAGAGGATGTGCATTGTAGCGTCCAGCCACGTGGTTTACTAAATGAATGGTTTCTTTTATGCAGCTGCTTGTCGTCCTTTGTTATTTGATCTGTGGTCCTCCTCGGATCTTAACAGAGGCAGAGCAGTGCCTGGCTGATACTCAACTGTCCTCCCCTCTTCCTTCTGTACGTATTCCCTCCGACACCCTTCAGAAACACCCCTCCATCACCTTCCAGAGAGGAGAGTAAAGGTTAATGGCGTTTCCGTCTCCTCGCACTTTGTAATTCCACTGGGGTGAGGCAGGATCACCTCAGTGCTGTGGCACCTTATACAAAGTCAGACCAGGCTGGGAGGAAGGTCATTAGCTACTTTGGAGAGAGAGAGGAGAATATATTACAACACTGGGCCATCAGCTATGTGGCATTTGGTGCGCGCGCTCTCTCTCTTTCTGTCACAGAGTAGGAGAGCGGGACAAATCAGGGGATGACGTCATCCTTCCGTTTATTTTTCCTCCCTCAATCGTCGTCCTGGAGAACAAAAAGATGGAGAGAGGAAGAGACGTAAGTGAAAGGAGGATAATGAATGAGAAGTGTGTCATGACATATCAGACCCAAATGATCATTATCCAGACAGTCTGTTGAGCTGTATCAGTAACAGCCTACTGTACGTTAAGTTAACCCAGTGATAGATCTGCCTGTCTGTTATAGTGTGTTTTGTTAATAACCTCTAATCGGGTTTGTATTGAATTAATTCTCCTCCCCCCCAAGAAAAGGGGATGGAGAGAGATGGAGAGACAGAGAGAGAGACGTTCTGACTCTTGTTTGATTCCTAGTGGATGTCTTACTTATTATACCTTTGGCTATTCAAGGCCTGCCATGCGTTTGTTTGACAAATGAGCCCTCAGCCTTTGAACTGGTCCTTTGTGCAGGCTCCCTCCCTCCTCTGTCATCTCGCTCTCTCTCTCGCTCTCTCTTTCTCTGTCTCTTCATCTCTCTCTCTCTCTCTCCATCTTTTGCTGCGTCTGTCTGTGTGTGAACAGAAGCTCAAGAGGGCCAGAGACTAGTAGTGCTACTGGGAGAAGAGACAAGCTCAAATGACAGAGCATATGACAGCGTATGACACAGAGCATATGACAGTGTATGACACGGAGCATGTAACAGTGTATGATCCGTATGACACAGAGCATGTAACAGCGTATGACACAGAGCATGTAACAGCGTATGACACAGTGCATGTAACAGCGTATGATCCGTATGACACAGAGCATGTGACAGCGTATGACACAGTGCATGTAACAGTGTATGATCCGTATGACACAGAGCATATGACAGCGTATGACACGGGGCATGTAACAGTGTATGATCCGTATGACACAGAGCATGTAACAGTGTATGATCCGTATGACACAGAGCATGTAACAGTGTATGATCTGTATGACACAGAGCATGTAACGGCGTATGATCCGTATGACACAACGCATGTAACGGCGTATGACACAGAGCATGTAACGGCATATGACACAGAGCATGTAACAGTGTATGATCCGTATGACACAGAGCATGTAACAGCGTATGATCCATATGACACAGAGCATGTAACAGCGTATGATCCATATGACACAGAGCATGTAACAGCGTATGACACAGATCATGTAACAGCGTATGACACAGAGCATGTAACGGCGTATGATCCGTATGACACAGAGCATGACAGTGTATGATCCGTATGACACAGAGCATGACAGTGTATGATCCGTATGACACAGAGCATGTAACAGTGTATGATCCGTATGACACAGAGCATGTAACAGCGTATGATCCATATGACACAGAGCATGTAACAGTGTATGATCCATATGACACAGAGCATGTAACGGCGTATGATCCGTATGACACAGAGCATGTAACAGCGTATGACACAGAGCATGTAACAGCGTATGATCCATATGACACAGAGCATGTAACAGTGTATGATCCATATGACACAGAGCATGTAACGGCGTATGACACAGAGCATGTAACAGCGTATGATCCATGACACAGAGCATGTAACAGCGTATGATCCATATGACACAGAGCATGTAACAGCGTATGATCCATATGACACAGAGCATGTAACAGTGTATGATCCATATGACACAGAGCATGTAACGGCGTATGATCCGTATGACACAGAGCATGACAGTGTATGATCCGTATGACACAGAGCATGACAGTGTATGATCCGTATGACACAGAGCATGTAACAGTGTATGATCCGTATGACACAGAGCATGTAACAGCGTATGACACAGAGCATGTAACAGCGTATGATCCATGACACAGAGCATGTAACAGCGTATGATCCATATGACACAGAGCATGTAACAGTGTATGATCCATATGACACAGAGCATGTAACGGCGTATGATCCGTATGACACAGAGCATGACAGTGTATGATCCGTATGACACAGAGCATGTAACAGCGTATGATCTGTATGACACAGAGCATGTAACAGCGTATGATCCATATGACACAGAGCATGACAGTGTATGATCCGTGACACAGAGCATGTAACAGCGTATGATCCATATGACACAGAGCATGATAGTGTATGATCCGTATGACACAGAGCATGTAACAGTGTATGATCCATATGACACAGAGCATGTAACAGCGTATGATCCATATGACACAGAGCATGATAGTGTATGATCCGTATGACACAGAGCATGTAACAGTGTATGATCCATATGACACAGAGCATGTAACGGCGTATGATCCATATGACACAGAGCATGATAGTGTATGATCCGTATGACACAGAGCATGTAACGGCGTATGACACAGAGCATGTAACAGCGTATGATCCGTGACACAGAGCATGTAACGGCGTATGACACAGAGCATGTAACAGCGTATGATCCGTGACACAGAGCATGTAACAGCGTATGATCCGTATAACACAGAGCATATGGTTTGGTTTCTGTCATTTCACGCAGTGGCACTGCACACAGAGGTTAAGCCACTGGCTTTCAGTTATTCACTTGCATGCATGACAGCTCACAGTGCACTCTGAGAAGGTGTATTTGTTTGTGTGTGTGTGTGTCTCTACGTGTGTGTGAGATGAGTGGAAGGCTCAGGCTGTTATGAGAACGGTGTGTTTGCACAAAAGCCCCCGTGCTCCGCTCCGCGCTAAGAGCAAGGCTTCAGAGACACCGCGCTCATAAGTGATGCTTAACATTATCAGAGCGTTGAGTAAGTGGGCAGGCAGGAGAAGGAGCAGAAATATAATCACTTTGGATGAGACTGTGTGCTGTATTGGTCGAGTTATGTCTCTACTGTAGGCTGGCGGAGCAGACAGGCAGAGACTGTACTAGAGCACTATGGTTCTGTACATGCAGTGAGCGCACACGCCTGGTGGTTCTTTGTCTGTTGGTACAATACGAGTGAGAAGTTTGCAGGCTTTTTGCTCCAGTTTCTCTTTTGAACTCTGCTGATAGTGTGCACGTACTGTACAGTATGGTGGCGTTTTGTGTTTTGACAACCGTTCCTCACGGTTCAGCAGAGGTAGAAGATGAGAGTGCTTTTGGCAAGAACTGAAGTCACTGCTGTTGTCATTTTGAGTTTGTTTTTGAACGCATCCGAAATGCATTTACTTGCTTCAGTGTACATTCTGACATTCATTATCAAGCGCGCTATTGTAACAGAGAATGGAGAAATCAGTGCAGTGATAGATGTTTACCTTGTCCTCTGAGGTAGTCGTGTGTGTCTCCGTCCTCTACCTCACAGCACTGTCAGCATAGATAGCCAGGTGGAACACTCCCTCCCAGGTAGAGTGAAGGAGGACGAGAGGGAGAAAGAAAAGGACCTGAAGCCGCTGAGGTGGTTTCTGGCTGTGTGTGGCGGGTAAGATGGTGTAGTTAAGTCCTCAGGGTGTGTAAGGATCCAGGCTGGAGTAGAGAGATCACTGTTCTGCTCTCTGGCTGTGCTACGCTCCCCACTCTCACTCGCTCCGTCTCGGAGCACTAATAGCCCTTCCTACTCATCTCGCCCACCCTCCCTCCCTTCTCTGGCAGCATGTCTCTCACACTTTCTATTTTTCTCTGTATCAACCTTTCGCTCTCAACATTTTCTCATGTAACAGGTCCCTCATTTCATCCTTTCGTTAGCTTTGAGCAGTCTTTAGTTCAGTGTAGTATTGTGTCTAGTGCAGGGGTAGGCAAGTAGATTTAGCCTGGGGGCGATTTTTGTTGGAGCGGATGGTTGGGGGCCGGAACATTATTATAATAATATAATTATATTATCATGTACACTGCAATTATAATGTACACTGAAAATTGACCATAACTAAGCCCAAGAAATTGTATTTGAAAACAACAATTTCATTCCTTGATTACATTGAGACATGATCTCGGTCTCTTTTTTTAATTTGTGGAAATAATTTTACGTTTCTTAAATTAAAATATTTTTTTGTTGAAATCTTGATGATTTTACAGTATATATTTTTTACCCAAAAAATATTCAATCGTGGGCCAGTTTTGGGAGGCCTGCAGCCAACTGCTCTAGTAGCCAACTGACACCTATCAAGCCTGTGTTGTTCAGTAATGGCTATTTTCTCTACGTAAACTCTGGAACACAGTCATTAGGATTCACACTCCACAGATTGGCCAGGTTTCAGTACTGAAATTGGGATGTCAATGTCAGGCAGAGGATAATGATGTCATATTTTGGCAGGAAATGGCAAAATTAAAGAGGAGCTGTCTCTGTCTCAACTCCGAGGCATCAGAGCACACACTGTTTCCTTCAGAGGGTGTTTTCCGCTGGTGCCGGTGTCACTAGATTGAAGACATCTCGGAATTGTGCCAAAGGTCGATTTTTAAATTCAAAATGATCTCTGTCGCTTTCTTTCTCCCCCCTCCCCCTCTCTTTGTCTCTTTCTCCCTCTCTTTGTCACCATGCCAGTCTGTGTGTTTGCACTCTCTTGAAGACCGGGCTCGGCAACTGTGGCGAGTGTAATGGTACGTGAAACCTAGGGGACTTTTGGCCAATCATCAGGTGTTATACACCTGTCTGATAGGACAGACTTAATTACCCTCAATCCATTAGTCACACTAGCCTGGTTGCCAGATCCGCTTGTTTTATCTAACTCTTTTGTTGATTTAAATGCCAAATGACACTGTGAATGACAATGGAGTTGGCCAATTTATGAAGAATATCTGGCAACATGACCAGGTTCGATTAGATGCAGCCTGTAGGGAATATACAGCTCTGGAAAAAATTAAGAGACCACTGCAAAATTATCAGTTTCTCTTGTTTTACTAATTATAGGTATGTGTTTTGTTAAAATAAACATTTTTGTTTTATTCTATAAACTACTGACAACATTTCTCCCAAATTCCAAATAAAAATATTGTCATTTAGAGCATTTATTTGCAGAAAATGACAACTGTTCAAAATAACAAAAAAGATGCAGTGTTGTCAGACCTCGAACAATGCAAAGAAAATATGTTCATATTAATTTTTAAACAACACAATACTAATGTTTTAACTTAGGAAGAATTCAGAAATCAATATTTGGTGGAATAACCCTGATTTTCAATCACAGCTTTCATGTGTCTTGGCATGCCCTCCACCAGTCTTTCACATTGATGTTGGGTGACTTCATGCCACTCCTGGCGCAAAAATTCAAGCAGTTCAGCTTTGTTTGATGGCTTGTGACCATCCATCTTTCCTCTTGATCACATTCCAGAGGTTTTCAATGGGGTTCAGGTCTGGAGATTGGGCTGGCCATGATAGGGTCTTGATCTGGTGGTCCTCCATCCACACCTTGATTGATCTGGCTGTGTGGCATGGAGCATTGTCCTGCTGGAATAACCGATTCCAGCCTTGCTGAAGCACCCCCAGATCATCACCGATCCAAAATTTCACAGTGGGTGCATGACGCTGTGGCTTGTAGGCCTCTCCAGGTCTTGCATCAGGCAGATTTGTCTTTGTGAAGGACGCATGAATTAAGCCACGTACAAGGTTGTCCTGGAAGAAAACTTGCTTCCTTCTGCTCTGACAATGTTCCCCAACTCTGAGGATTGGTTTTTCCAGCAGGACAATGCTCCATGCCACAAGTTTTGTGGACTACTAATGACCATCAGCAGTATCACAGCGTGGAGAAGCCTGATTACCGTGACTAAACGGTCACGTGGAATTTGACTGCTATCATGACTCGTGACTACCGGTGTGGCGTTTAATACGGTCACAGTAACAGCCCATGTCACATCTGGAAGAAACCTGGCATCATCCCTACGGTGAAGCATGGCGGTGGCAGCATCATGCTGTGGGGATGTTTTGAATGGAGCAAAGTACAGAAATATTCTTGATGAAAACCTGCTCCAGAGTGCTCAGGACCTCAGACTGGGGCGAAGGTTCACCTTTCAACAGGAAAACGACCCTAAGCACGCAGCCAAGACAACGCAGAAGTGGCTTTGGGATATGTCTCTGAATGTCCTTGAGTGGCCCAGCCAGAGCCCGGACTTGAACCCGATCTAACATCTTTGGAGAGACCTGAAAATAGCTGTGCAGGAACGCTCCCCATCCAACCTGACAGAGCTTGAGAGGATCTGCAGAGAAGAATGTGAGAAACTCCCCAAATGCAGGTGTGCCAAGCTTGTAGCGTCATACCCAAGAAGACTGCAAACATTGCAAACACACTCACTCTAGGGCTGCATGATATGCGCAGAAAATCGATTGCAATTTTTTGTTTTGCCCAATATTGCTTTAGCCATTTCACTGGCGATATAGATCAAAACACTTGAGCAACTGTTGGAATCATCGTTCTTGTTTGGTACAATCCGTTGACTGTATTTGACCTAACAGAACAGCATGCAAACTAACAAATGGAGGAAGCTATAAAAACGGACGTTAAAAATAAATAAATAGAACACATGTAAAGACCTCAACATAGGAATGACCAATATCAATATTCAGACTATGGTGTCACTGCAGAAGAACTAAAAGGTTCTAAGTAACATCAGACCAACGTTTGCAGTGTGTGAACCGCAGCCCCATATTGCACCTGTCAATCACCACATTCTTATCGGCAGACTCAACAGCCTTGGTTTCTCAAATGACTGCCTCGCCTGGTTCACCAACTACTTCTCAGATAGAGTTCAGTGTGTCAAATCGGAGGGCCTGTTGTCCGTACCTCTGGCAGTCTCTATGGGGGTGCCACAGATTTCAATTCTCGGGATGACTCTTTTCTCTGTATACATCAATGATGTCGCTCTTGCTGCTGGTGATTCTCTGATCCATCTCTACGCAGACGACACCATTCTGTATACGTCTGGCCCTTCTTTGGATATTGTGTTAGCAAACCTCCAGAATAGCTTCAATGCCATAACACTCCAACTGCTCTTAAATGCAAGTAAAACTAAATGCATGCTCTTCAACCGATCGCTGCCCGCACCCACCCGCCCATCTAGCATCACTGACTATCCTACCGATCCTTGACTTCGGCGATGTCATTTACAAAATAGCCTCCAACACTCTACTCAGCAAATTGGATGCAGTCTATCACAGTGCCATCCGTTTTGTCACCAAAGCCCAATATACTACCCACCACTGCGACCTGTATGCTCTCGTTGGCTGGCCCTCGCTTCATATTTGTTGCCAAACCCACTGGCTCCAGGTCATCTAGAAGTCTTTGCAAGGTAAAGCCCTGCCTTATCTCAGCGCACTGGTCACCTTAGCAGCACCCACCGGTAGCACGTGCTCAAGCAGGTATATTTCACTGGTCATCCCCAAAGCCAAATCCTACTTTGGCTGCCTTTCCTTCCAGTTCTCTGATGCCAATGACTGGAACGAATTGCAAAAATCACTGAAGCTGGAGACTTATATCTCCCTCACTAACTTTAAGCATCAGCTGTCAGAGCAGCTTACCGATCATTGCACCTGTACATATATATATATATATATGTACTATGTACATATCCCATCTGTGAATAACTCACCCAACTACCTCATCCCCATATTGTTATTTATGTTTTTGCTCCTTTGCACCCCGGTATCTCCCCTTGCACATCTATCACTCCAGAGTGTAATTGTTAAATTGTAATTATTTCGGCACTATGGCCTATTTATTGCCTTACCTCCCTAATCTTACTACATTTGCACACACTGTATATAGATTTTTCTACTGTATTATTGACTGTATGTTTGTTTATTCCATGTGTAACTCTGTTGTTGTTTGTGTCGCACTGCTTTGCCTTATCTTGGCCAGGTCGCAGTTGTAAATGAGAACTTGTTCTCAACTGGCCTACCTGGTCAAATAAAGGTGAAATGAAAATATAAATACATTCTGAGTGGCATTTCAAAAAATATTGCATGCAATATGGATCTCTTGTGATTTTTATGTGAATTGGATGAATTGTGCAGCCCTAACAACCATAAATGTTTGATGCTGCTATTAATATTGCTACCCCATATCCAACCCTGTCCCCTGATGCCGCTACAGGCTGTTTGCTTGGATTTCTCTACCTTTTCCCCATTTCAGGTGTGTGTGTGTGCGCGTTACCAATCAGCAGTGGGGACTGCTGGGAGAGAGGAGAGAGTGGGATGAGAGGGTGTAGCCGTGCCAGAGCCTGTCACTGCTGACTAGTCTACTGTGCACTCGCTGTGGGTCTAGATCAGTGTGTGTGTGTGTCCAGTTCCTGCCATGGTGCACTGTAGATCAGTGCACCATGGCAAGAGATAATGGGTCAGAAACAGCCTGTCAGGGCTCAGTGTTTAGTCTGCAACTGAAGGAGAAAGAAAGAGAGAGCGAGGGATGAGGTGACTGAGCAGTCAGTGACTGGGAGGCTGGGAGCTAGCCTGTGGGCTTTCACCTGATCAAACTCCAGTAAATGAAACAAGAATTATGTTTGAGCAAAATAACACATTAGCCATGGCAAAATGCATAGAATTGTAGGAAATTTGCTTTAAAACTGCAAGATTTTATCTCAGCGCCATGAAAAAATTAGTAGAATTGTTGGAAATTTGCTCTAAATCTGCAAAAATGTCTCTTAGCTCCATGGAGAAATGTGTGGAATTGCAGGAAATCATCTTAAAATCCGCACCCATTGCCACCACGCCCATTACCACGCCACCTGCCACGCCCATTACCACGCCACCTGCCACGCCCATTACCACGACACCTGCCATGCCCATTACCACCTGCCACGCCCATTACCACGCCACCTGCCACGCCCATTACCACGCCACCTGCCACGCCCATTACCACGCCACCTGCCACGCCCATTACCACGCCACATGCCACGGCCATTACCGCGCCACCTGCCACGCCCATTACCGCGCCACCTGCCACGCCCATTACCACGCCACCTGCCACGCCCATTACCACGCCACCTGCCACGCCCATTACCACGCCACCTGCCACGCCCATTACCACGCCACCTGCCCCGCCCACCATCTAAGCCAAAAACCATATTTTTTATGTTTTATTTTTTATTTTTACTTTGTTTTTATTGAGGAACACAAAGAAAGTACAAAGTAAAATAACAACTAAAAAGATCTGACAGTTACAGCGCACATCCTACGTTCATCAGATTAGTTACATTGACGTCATCTTTGAATTAGACAATTTCCAAGTACGAAACCCATTTTTCCCCAGTATTCCTGACCTCTCTCCTCTTGAGTTCTTAAAGCAAAGGTCATACGCTCCATGTGGTGTATTTCTTCTACAATGTCTATCCATTGTGTCACTGTGGGAGGGTCTTTTTGTAGCCATTTTTTAGTGATAGCCGTTTTACTGGCTGCCAGTAGGACCTTCAAGAGGTACTTTTCTCTAGTGTGTAAGTTATCAGGTATTTCACCCAAGTACAAAGAAATTAATGTTTGTTCTATGTCAAATCCCATTATTTTTCCAATGTTAGATCTTATTTCTCCCCAGTAAGTTTCGATTGCAGGGCAACCAAAAGATATGGGAGTGATCCACCCTTGATAGCCCGCATACTCTCCAACAAGGGTGTAGGGAGCCAGTCTGTTTGGATTTCAGTTGAGGTGTTCTGAAGAACCATATAACATTCTTCCAACAGAATTCTCTCCGTGACCTTGAGTTGGTGGCGCTTAGTTGAGTCTCAAGTACAGTGGGGCAAAAAAGTATTTAGTCAGCCACCAATTGTGCAAGTTCTCCCACTTAAAAAGATGAGAGAGGCCTGTAATTTTCATCATAGGTACACTTCAACTATGACAGACAAAATGAGAAAACAAATTCCAGAAAATCACATTGTAGGATTTTTTATGAATTTATTTGCAAATTATGGTGGAAAATAAGTATTTGGTCAATAATAAAAGTTTATCTCAATACTTTGTTATATACCCTTTGTTGGCAATGACAGAGGTCAAACGTTTTCTGTAAGTCTTCACAAGGTTTTCACACACTGTTGCTGGTATTTTGGCCCATTCCTCCATGCAGATCTCCTCTAGAGCAGTGATGTTTTGGGGCTGTTGCTGGGCAACATGGACTTTCAACTCCCTCCAAAGATTTTCTATGGGGTTGAGATCTGGAGACTGGCTAGGCCACTCCAGGACCTTGAAATGCTTCTTACGGGTGGTGTGTTTGGGATCATTGTCATGCTGAAAGACCCAGCCACGTTTCATCTTCAATGCCCTTGCTGATGGAAGGAGGTTTTCACTCAAAATCTCACGATACATGGCCCCATTCATTCTTTCCTTTACACGGATCAGTCGTCCTGGTCCCTTTGCAGAAAAACAGCCCCAAAGCATGATGTTTGCACCCCCATACTTCACAGTAGGTATGGTGTTCTTTGCAACTCAGCATTCTTTGTCCTCCAAACACGACGAGTTGAGTTTTTACCAAAACGTTATATTTTGGTTTCATCTGACCATATGACATTCTCCCAATCTTCTTCTGGATCATCCAAATGCTCTCTAGCAAACTTCAGACGGGCCTGGACATGTACTGGCTTAAGCAGAGGGACACGTCTGGCACTGCAGGATTTGAGTCCCTGGCGGCGTAGTGTGTTACTGATGGTAGGCTTTGTTACTTTGGTCCCAGCTCTCTGCAGGTCATTCACTAGGTCCCCCGTGTGGTTCTGGGATTTTTGCTCACCGTTCTTGTGATCATTTTGACCCCACGGGGTGAGATCTTGCGTGGAGCCCCAGATCGAGGGAGATTATCAATGGTCTTGTATGTCTTCCATTTCCTAATAATTGCTCCCATAGTTGATTTCTTCAAACCAAGCTGCTTACCTATTGCAGATTCAGTCTTCCCAGCCTGGTGCAGGTCTACAATTTTGTTTCTGGTGTCCTTTGACAGCTCTTTGGTCTTGGCCATAGTGGAGTTTGGAGTGTGACTGTTTGAGGTTGTGGACAGGTGTCTTTTATACTGATAACAAGTTCAAACAGGTGCCATTAATACAGGTAACGAGTGGAGGACAGAGGAGCCTCTTAAAGAAGAAGTTACAGGTCTGTGAGAGCCAGAAATCTTGCTTGTTTGTAGGTGATCAAATACTTATTTTCCACCATAATTTGCAAATAAATTCCTTATTTTTTTTTCTCATTTTGTCTGTCATAGTTGAAGTGTACCTATGATGAAAATTACAGGCCTCTCTCATCTTTTTAAGTGGGAGAACTTGCACAATTGGTGGCTGACTAAATACTTTTTTGCCCCACTGTATGTGTAACCATGTTTCATCAGTTAATTCAATGTTAAGTTCCTCTTCCCATTTCTGTTTAATATAGTTTGTAGAATGTTTCTTTGAGGATTGAATACCCAAGTAGAGATTTGAAATAGTTTTTTTGTTACTCCCCAAGTTGTATGCGTTAGTGAATACTTGGATTAATTTTGGAGGTGCTCGAGGGTCAATCACTTTTTTCTCCCTTAAGAAATAGTGTCGAACTTGTAGGTATCTGTAAAAATCTTGTTTATCCAAGCCATGTTTTATACTTAGGTCCTGGAAGTTATCTAAGTCCCCATTTCCTTATAATTGTACTGAATGATGTGATGCCTTTCTGCGTCCATTGTTTAAATCTGCTGTCCTGAGTTGCAGGGATGAAGCTGAGGTCAAACTCAGCGGTTTGACCTCTCTGTCTAAGTGATTTTGCTTAACTACCCTAAACCATGTCTTAAAAGAGAAATTAATCCACTGATTTTGTCTATTGTATATTTCTATTACCATGTCCTTATTTCCCAAAACTGACTGTATGGGTGTCTCTGTCAAAGTAGTCTTGGATTCGTATTCTGAATTGCACCAACACACCAGGTCGCAATTGGGCTGACACAAAATAATCTTTTAGGTTTGGTAAGGCTGTTGTATTGTATATCTAATTGTTGGTCTCTTACTGTTCCAGATAAACCTTGATATCCGTTTATCCCACTAAACTGTTTAGGCGGGATTTCTACGGGCAGTGACTGGAACAAATACAGTAACCTCGGCAGGACGTTCATTTTGATTGGTTTCAATTCTTCTACTAAGATCCACAGGAAGTGAATTCCACCTGTCTAGGTCATCATATATTTTCTTGTTGATGTGATCGTTATTCATGTCATAAAGTTTGGGTGTATCTTTTGGTAGATATACTCCAAGATATTTAATGGATGAAGAGGTCCAGTGGAAGTTATACCTGCTCTTCAGCTCTATATATAATTATAATTATATACTAGGTATAATTATATACTAGGGCTTGGGTCTTGTGTACGTTAAGCACATAGCCTGAATATGTTCCAAATGTTTGTAGAACATCCATCAATCTAGGTCCACTTGAGCCTGGGTCTTTAAGGAGTAACAGAACGTCATCAGCATACATGCATATCTTATGTTCACTGCCTCTTATTGTTAATCCCTCTAAAAGATGTCCTGTCTTATTGCCTGTGCTAATGGCTCGATGTACAAGGAGAAGAGCGTGGGTGAAAGATTACAGCCTTGTCTTGCCCCTCTCTCTAATTTTATTGTTTGTGACAAATGTCCATTTATCTTTATTCGAGAGGTCGGACACGAATACAGTGTTTTGATGCACTGTATCACTTCTTTGTTGAAACTAAATCTTTCCATAACTTGGAATAGATAATCCCATCCCACTGAATCAAATGCCTTTTCTGCATCTAGACTGATTAATGTAGCACTTGTATAGCACTTCGTTTGGCTGTTATTGATGCATATAGTTTATAATCCGTGTTAAGAATTGCAATAGGTCTATAGGAACTGCATTCCCTCTTATCTTTACACTCTTTTGGGATTACAGATACTATGGCTTCTCTCCACGATGGTGGAAGACCCCCCTCCCGAAGAGTCCAGTTAAAACAGGCCTGAAGTATAGGTGTTAGTTGTTCTCTGAAGGCTTTGAACCATTCTGAAGGGAAGCCATCAGTGCCTGGAGATTTCTTTGCTTTTAGATGAGATATTGCATTGTTCATTTCTTCAGTAGTTATTTCTGAAGTAGGTCTATCATTTTGCTCTGTGCCAAATCGAGGGGAGATCAAGGGAGTTCAAAAAATGCTCTCTTGTCTGTGCATTTGCCTTCTCTGGTTACTTGTACAGATTTGTGTAATATGATTCAAATGCATTCTGTATCTCATCCAATTTGCATGTAATCTTCTTTGTTTTGGGCTCTTTTATTTTGAAAATTGAATTCTGTGCTTGTTGTTTCCTGAGTCTCCATGCTAGTAATTCTGTTGCCTTTTGAGCCTGCTTCATAATATCATTGTTTCAGGAACCTGAGCTTTTTCTCTACTTCTTCACTATAAATCTGGTCAATTTCCTGTTTTACCTTTTGAATCTCTCGTAATATAAGAGGGTATTTGTAATGACTAAATCGTTCTAAGTTTCTTAATGTTTCCTGTAATTTCAGCAGATTCTGTGCTTTAATCTTTTTCTTGAGAGATGATGTGGCTATGATCTTTCCTCTAATAACTGCCTTAGCTGCATCCCACAATGTAGCAGGAGATACATCCCCGTTATCGTTATTCTCCAGATAGACGTTCAATTCTGTCTTTATTGATTCCTTGAATGCTGGATCATTCCGCATGCTTGTATTACGCCTCCATAGAGTATTTATTGGTTTGCTATCAAGGTGTAGAGTAAGGTAAACTATGATCTGATCCTACAATCCTTAAGCCTGTGTCGATCTGCGTTGTACATGAAAATGTATGGCTGAGTAAACAGTATATTCCCTATCTGACGTGTGGATGTCACGCCATACATCAAGCAGTCCTAGATCCTGCAGTATCCTATTCATCTTTTTAGCAACTAGGCTAATTTTCCTATTTTGATTTGTGCTGTCCAATTTTGAGTTTCAAATCATGTTAAAATCCCTTCCACACATAAGAGTGCCAGAGGTTTCTGTGGCAATTAAATCAAGCACCTTCCTGTAGAACAGGGGTGTCAAACTCATTCCACGGAGGGCCGAGTGTCTGCAGGTTTTTGGTTTTTCCTTTCAATAAAGCCCTAGACAACCAGGTGTGGGGAGTTCCTAACTAATTAGTGATGTTAATTCATCAATCAAGTACAAGGGAGGAGCGAAAACCCGCAGACACTCGGCCCTCCGTGGAATGAGTTTGACACCTGTGCTGTAGAAGATCAAGTCAGTAACTTCCTTGTTATCCAGTTTACATTTAACAGCTATACATCTAGCCTCCTTGTCTTTTATTTCTGATATAAACTCAAAATAAACTGAATTTGGGATCAAGATTGCAACGGCCCTTCTACCCATTTTGTAAGAAGAAAAAAAAAGGTATTCCTATATCCCATTTTCTTGAGTCTCTCGTGTTCAGGTGTGGATAAGTGAGTTTCCTGCCAGAATAGTATGTCAACTCTCTCCCGTTTCATCTTTGATTTTAGCTTACTTCTCTTGATGGCACTCTCCAGTCCGTTTTACATTGAGACTTATGACCTTAAATTCCCTAATGATGCATCGATATAAAAAAAAAACACCTGTGCACCATAACTGCCAGCTGAACATGAGCCTAAAAAGGAACGAAAAATCAAGAACGTTAAAAAAGTAAACCAAAGTGGGAAAATCTAAGCCCTTTTTTGACAGACACACAAATGCGCAAACACACACCCCAGCATTACTCCATTCTGAATCATTAAACCTCACTGAGGTCACATCACTGGTAACAACACGGATTACCTTCTGGGCTCTCTGTGATGACCTCATTGACTGACCCTCTGATGACCTCACCCAGTCTGCCTGTTTACTGATGACGGACAGGATTGCAGTGTTCTTATATTATGTCACTCTGTGTTAATCACAGTGCCTCATGTCCCTTTGACCTCTGAGTGTCTTTTCTCTCCTTCGTTTCATCCCTCTCTTCACCCCCTCACTCATGGCCCCATACTGTGAGAGCTGATTTTAGTGTGTTCTGCGTGTGGTCAGTGGTCATCGGAGTTCAGGGGTCATCCGGTAGCAGGCTGAGTGCAACTCACTGCAGCTGGCTGGCTGTGTCTCCGTACATGCATATATTTGGCCAAGTTGAACACAGTTGAAATCTCTTTACTGAAGGACCTGTGAAACAAAATTGTGTATTTCCCTCTTAATAAAACATGGAGATAGTGTGATAATCTGGCTGGTGAGATCTGATGCACTAGGCCCCTCTTTAGACCCTGGAGCTGCAGCCTCCTGTCTCTTCCTGTTGTTCACTGTCCCACTGGGAGGGTGTCCAAGCCACCCCTCACACACACACACTTCCTGTTGCTGTGGAGGGAGCATGTGTTGCTGTCTGAGGGGCGTTGGGAAGGCATGGGAAAGGACTGAGTGCCAAGAAACACTGGGGGTGACCTTCAAGCAGCGCGGCGGTCACACGCACACACATACTGTACACACACATATACATACATACATACATACGTGCTCTGCTGGGCAAAGAAACATCTAAACATCTCTATCTTATTCCTCTTTGTCTATTTCACATCTCTGCTTTGGCAGCAAATTCACACTGAGGTTTATGTTAGCAGTCACACACAAACAAGTGTGGAAACGGGTTCTGTGTCGCCCCTGTGTCCCTGGTGTCCAGATATAATGACTACAGAGCTATTTTAGCCCTCCACTCTGAAACTGGTTCTCAGAAACCTGCGTTAAACTGTCCCCGTCTCTCTCTGCCCTTTCTCTTCCCTAATCCTTGTGTCCCCTTGTGTGTGGATTTTTGGACTTCCCGGCCCAATGACTAACAAACACATTCTCTATCCTCTCGTCCATCTGACAGACAGACAATAGAAGGGAAGCTCTGTGTATGGAACCAATGAGAACTCATGGTACAGTTGCTACAGTCTGTCCAATCACAGGCGGGCAGAGACAACAATGATAATTTGTCTCTAGTTGTTAAACAGTGCACTAGTTTTAACCCTTTCTCTGGTCAACATAAGGAAAAATAGGTTTTTAACTGAGTGAGTATGACACTGTCATAATAATGACTCTGACTGCGCCAGTGTTAGAGCTATTCTCTTCAGCTTTATGTATGCACTTAAAACCGTTTGCTGTGAGTGTCTTTACCAGCCATCCACACTGACATTTACTGGATGCTTTATGGTAACATTGACTCTCTCTAAATGGCTTTCACACCTGTAGTGCTGTAGTAGTAGCCTCCACGTTCACTGTCACGCTATGGTGTCCTGGATGGCTGCATTTTCTCTGGAAATGTGGACAATCCAATGTCATTTCACGCTAGCTCTGCGGAATTCGCTGTCTTCGCTATTGATGTTACTTGCAGGCTTTCTTCTTTCCCTTTGAAAGTGAAACGAGGAATCATCGTTGCTCCTGCTGCATTGTGTTCTTGTGAAGACCTTTTTAAGAGGTTCACATACTGATGGAGCCAGAGAGCTGAGGCATATATAGCAGAAGTGAATTTAGATAGCCTTCCAATTTGTGCTAAATAAGCTATCCCAAGAAATTGTCTCCCCCCCCCCCCCCCCCCTCTCGCTCTCTCTCTTTCTCATTCCTCCCTTCTAATTTAAAAATGGAGGTTCTCAGGACAAGAACAATCTCTCTCTATTTGTCGCCTCCTCCTTATCAGCTGTGAAGTGAATTGCAGGTTTTTGTGAAATTGTTTCAGCATCCTCTCCCCTCCTAGCAAGCGTCCAGTCGGCCATATTGAATCACAGCTAATGTTTCTTATCAGAAGTCCCTTTCGCCCCTTGTAATGGCTAAATTGTGTTTCCAGGGTCACAGTTGGAGTTATTTTCAGTGTATTGCCTCCGTTTCACCGGCTGTGTTGAAGTGTCTGCTCAGTGCAGATAAATATGGCCGACGATGAGGCAAGCTGGTTGATGTGGAACCAGTAGCCTCCACTGCCTGTGAGGTAACAGCTGCCCAGAGCAATGGCACACCACAGACCCAGTGTGGAAGCACCACAAGAAGCCAACAACATGCACATCATGGTGCCAGCAGTGCCATGCCAATGCCAAAGAGCCCACTGGGGACCTTGCTAGCCGTCACTACCTGGCCAGTGGCCAAGCTGGAAAGGCCAAGCTGGAAAGGATTGAAAAACAGCATTTTCTAACCAGCATTTCTCAACAACAAATTAGAAATCCCTTAGCCCCTCAGAAGGGTATGGTTATCTGAGGGGCTACCTGGGCCGGCCGGCCGGCCATACCCATACCCTAGGCTCCCATTTAGTTGGGGGGTTGGGGTACGAAAATGTTTTGCGTGGAAGGTGCCCCCCCCTTTCCTGTGGCGGTCCTCATCAGAGCCAGTTTCATCATAGCACTTGATGGTTTTTGCGAAGGCACTTGAAGAAACGTTCGAAGTTCTTGAAATTTCCCAGATTGACTGACCTTCATGTCTTAAAGTAATGATGAACTGTCGTTTCTCTTTGCTTATTGGAGCTGTTCTTGCCATAATATGGACTTGGTCTTTTACCAAATAGGGCTATCTTCTGTATACCAACTCTACCTTGTCGCAACACAAATGATTGGCTCAAACGCATTAAGAAGGAATTTAATTCCACAAATTAACTTTTAACAAGGCACACCTGTTAATTGAAATGCATTCCAAGTGACTACCTCAAGAAGCTGGTTGAGAGAATGCCAAGAGTGCAAAGCTGTCATCAAGGATTTGTTTTACACTTCTTTTTTTTGGGTTACTACATGAGTTATTATACACTACTACATGATTCCAGATGTGTTATTTCATAGTTTAGATGTCTTCACTATTATTCTACAATGTAGAAAGTAGTAAAAATAAAGAAAAACCCTGGAATGAGTAGGTGTGTCCAAACTTTTGACTGGTACTGTGTATATATATTTACAAAAGAATATATGGGGGATTGGAAGTGATTCAGACAATTACATTGATGGAAGATAGAATCTATCTGCAATATTAAAGCTTATCTATCCCCTAAAAACAAAAGTGTGTGTGTATGCATGTATGTACACTTAGGTTGGAGTCATTAAAACTTGTTTTTCAACCACTCCACAAATTTCTTGTTAACAAACTACAGTTTTGGCAAGTCGGTTAGGACATCTACTTTGTGCATGACACAAGTAATTTTTCCAACAATTGTTTACAGACAGTTTATTTCACTTATAATTAACTGTATCACAATTCCAGTGGGTCAGAAGTTTACATACACTAAGTTGACTGTGCCTTTAAACAGCTTGGACAATTCCAGAAAATTATGTCATGGCTTTAGGAGCTTCTGATAGGCTAATTGACATCATTTGAGTCAATTGGAGGTGTACCTGTGGATGTATTTCAAGGCCTACCTTCAAACTCAGTGCCTCTTTGCTTGACATCATGGAAAAATCAAAAGAAATCAGACCTCAGAAAAAAAATTGTAGACCTCCACAAGTCTGGTTCATACTTGGGAGCAATTTCCAAACACCTTAAGGTACCACGTTCATCTGTACAAACAATAATACGCAAGTATAAACACCATGGGACCACGCAGCTGTCATATCGCTCAGGAAGATGTGTTCTGTCTCCTAGAGATCCCAGAACAACAGCAAAGGACCGTGTGAAGATGCTGGAGGAAACGGGTACAAAAGTATCTATATTCACAGTAAAATGAGTCCTATATCGACATAACCTGAAAGGCCACTCAGCAAGGAAACAGCCATATAAAAGCCAGACTACGGTTTGCCACTGCACATGTGGACAAAGATCATACTTTTTGGAGAAATGTCCTCTAGTCTGATGAAACAAAAATAGAACTGTTTGGCCATAATGACCATCGTTATGTTGGAGGAAAAAGGGGGAGGCTTGCAAGCCAAAGAACTCCAAACCAACCGTGAAGCACGAGTGTGGCAGCATCATGTTGTGGGGGTGCTTTGCTGCAGGAGGGACTGGTGCACTTCACAAAATAGATGGCATCATGAGAAAGGAAAAGTATGTGGATATATTGAAGCAACATCAGTCAGGAAGTTAAAAATTGGTTGCAAATGGGTCTTCCAAATGGACAATGACCCCAAGAATACTTCCAAAGTTGTGGCAAAATGGCTTAAGGACATCAAAGTCAAGGTATTGGAGTGGCCATCACAAGCCCTGACCTCAATCCTCTAGAAAATGTGTGGGCAAAACTGAAAAAGCGTGTGTGAGCAAGGAGGCCTTACAAACCTGACTCAGGTACACCAGCTCTGTCAGGAGGAATGAGCCAAAATTCACCCAACGTATTGTGGAAGGCTACCCAAAACGTTTGACCGGAGTTGAACAATTTAAAGGCAATGCTACCAAATACTAATTGAGTGTATGTAAACTTTTTACCCACTGGGAATGTGATGAAAGAAATAAAAGCTGAAATAAATCATTCTCTTTACTTTTATGCTGACATGTCACATTTTTTAAATAAAGTGGTGATCCTAACTGACCTAAAACATGGAATTTGTACTTGGATTAAATGTCAGGAATTGTGAAAAACTGAAATGTAAATGTATTTGGCTAAGGTGTATGTAAACTTCAAACTTCAACTGTATATACATACATATACACACACATAAATATACAGTACCAGTCAAAAGTTTGGACACACCTACTCATTCAAGGGTTTTTCTTTTTTTTTATTACTATTTTTTACATTTTAGAATAATAGTGAAGACATCTAAACTATGAAATAACACATGGAGTCAAGTGGTAACCAAAAAAGTGTTAAACAAAATATATTTTATTTTTGAGATTCTTCAAATAGCCACCCTTTTCCTTGATGACAGCTTTGCACACTCTTGGCATTCTCTCAACCAGCTTCACCTGGAATGCTTTTCTAACAGTCTTGTAGGAGTTCCCATATAAGCTGAGCACTTGTTGGCTGCTTTTCTTTCACTTTGCAGTCCGACTCATCCCAAACCTTCTCAATTTGGTTAAGGTCAGGAGATTGTGGAGGCCAGGTTATCTGATGCAGCACTCCATCACTCTCCTTCTTGGTAAAATAGCCCTTACACAGCCTGGAGGTGTGTTGGGTCATTGTCCTGTTGAAAAACAAATGATCGTCCCACTATGCCCAAACCAGATGGGATGACATATCGCTGCAGAATGCTGTGGTAGCCATGCTGGTTAAGTGTGCCTTGAATTCTAAATAAATCACAGACAGTGTCACCAGCAACGCACCCCCACACCATAACACCTCCTCCTCCATGCTTTACGGTGGGAAATACACATGCAGAGATCATCCGTTCACCCACACCACGTCTCACAAAGACATGGCGGTTGGAACCAAAAATCTACAATTTGTACTCATCAGACCAAAGGACAAATTTCTACCGGTCTAATGTCCATTGCTTGTGTTTCTTGGCCAAAGCAAGCCTCTTCTTCTTATTGGTGTCCTTTAGTAGAGGTTTCTTTGCAGCAATTCGACCATGAAGGCCTGACTCAATCAGTCTCCTCTAAACAGTTGATGTTGAGATGTGTCTGTTACTTGAACTCTGTGAAGCATTTATTTGGGCTGCAATTTCTGAGGATGGAAATGATGAAAAAATGAAAAAAAGATGGAAATATGTGTATTCTACTATTCTAACGCTCGACAGTAAGTTGAAACCCCGACTTAGTTCCCCCCCAAAATATAATAATATATACAGATTATTTTTGGGGTGGTCGACCGCCTATGTCGCTTATGCCCAGGGCCGGCCCCACACACACTCCTTGCCTGACACACACACACACACACACACACACACACAGGGCCCAGCATACTATGGATTTGTATTTTAGTTGTGTCTGTGAGTGGATTGTCTTTGGATTAGATATTCTGCTGTCCAATCTCTTCTCCCTGGCCAGTCTGCTAACTGACTTCTCACCCTGGCGAGCACAGCACTCAGTGCAGAGCAGGGAGTCTAGACAAACAGACAAATAATTACACCCAAAATAGCTTTTATATCTGCCTGCCTGCTCGCTCCTTTGGATTGCACTGAAATGGTAGCTTAAACTTTCCCCACCTGTGTCGCTGGTTGACATTAACTTTTGTAACAGGGTTTTGAAAGATACAACTGTATATTGTTTTTAACACAATCGTTTGTAGAAGGGACTGAAGGTGTTTGTGTGAGCCATGGGAAGGTCTTAATGAATGTTACCGAGGGGTTAATTGGATCAACTCATCTGCATAGAACATCTGGCTGACACACACACACACACACACACACACACACACACACACACACACTAATATACACACGCATGTTTAAAAGTCCACATGTACTGCTACTTTTCCTATTGTCTGCAGTTCAACCTGTTTTCGATGTAAACAGCTGTGTGCTTCTTCCTAGTTAGCCTGTCATGTTTTCCCCTTGACTTTCACTCTCCTCTCTCTTCCTCTCTTCCCAAATCAATACTCTAGAAGACTGTATTGTAGGAGGCTGTGGTTTTCTATCGAAATGAAAAAGAAATCACGCTGAATGCTGAATGTCATATTGTCAAATGTCGGAGGGTGTTTTTCTAGATCTCAGGCAAATGTCTGAAGGTGTACATAAGCATGCACACACACACACACACACACACACACCCTCTAACACCCTGTTCTCCTGTCTCTCTGCAGACTACCTGTCCCAGGGGGTGGATCTGTCTGGTATCGACGTGATCGAGAACGACGTGCTGCTGATCAGCAGAGCCAGACTGGAGGTGGAGAACCAGGCCAGGAGACTACTGGAGCAGAGCATGGAGATACAGGTAGGGGACACACACAGTCAAATCAAATCAAATTTTATTTGTCACATGCGCCGAATACAACAAGTGTAGACTTTACTGTGAAATGTTTACTTACAAGCCCTTAACCAACAGTGCAGTTCAAGAAGAAGAAAATATTTACCAAGTAGATTAAAATAAAAAGTAAGAATAACAGTAACGAGGCTATATACAGGGGGCACCAGTACCGAGTCAGTGTGCGGGGGTACAGGTTAGTTGAGGTACAGGTTAGTTGAGGTAATCTGTACATGTTGGTTGGGGCGAAGTAACTATACATAGATAGTAAACAGCGAGTAGCAGCAGTGTACAAAAAGGGAGGGGGTGTCAATGTAAATTGTCCGGTGGTGATTTCATTAATTGTTCAGCAGTCTTATGGCTTCTGGGTAGAAGCTGTTGAGGAGCCTTTTGGTCCTAGACTTGGCGCTCCGGTATCGCTTGCCGTGCGGTAGCAGAGAAAACAGTCTATGACTTGGGTGACTGGAGTCTCTGACAATTTTATGGGCTTTCCTCTGACACCGCCTATTATGTAGGTCCTGGATGGCAGGAAACTTGGCCCCAGTGTTCTATTGGGCCATTCGCACCACCATCTGTAGCGCCTTACGGTCAGATGCCGAGCAGTTGCCATACCAGGCAGCGATGCAACCAGTTAGGATGCTCTCGATGGTGCAACTGTAGAACCTTTTGAGGATATGGGGACCCATGCCAAATCTTTTCAGTTTCCTGAGGGGGAAATGTTTTGTTGTGTCCTCTTCACAACCGTCTTTGTATGTTTGTACCATGATAGTTCGTTGGTGATGTGGACACCAAGGAATTTGAATCTCTTGACCCGCTCCACTACAGCCCGTCGATGTTAATGGGGGCCTGTTTAGCTCGTCTTTTCCTGTAGTTCACGATCAGCTCCTTTGTCTTGCTCACATTGAGGGAGAGGTTGTTGTCCTGGCACCACACTGTCAGTTCTCTGACCTCCTCCCTATACGCTGTCTCATCATTGTCGGTGATCAGGCCTACTACTGTTGTGTCGTCAGCAAACTTAATGATGGTGTTGGAGTCGTGTTTGGCCACGCAGTCGTGGGTGAACAGGGAATAAAGGAGGGGACTAAGTGTTAAGGATCAGCGTTGCAGACGTGTTGTTGCCTACTCTTACCACCTGGGGGAGGCCCGTCAGGAAGTCCAGGATCCAGTTGCAGAGGGAGGTGTTTAGTCCCAGAGTCCTTAGCTTAGTGATGAGCTTCGTGGGAACTATGGTGTTGAACGCTGAGCTGTAGTCAATGAACAGTATTCTTACATAGGTGTTCCTTTTGTCCAGGTAAGGGCAATGTGGAGTGCGATTGAGATTGCGTCATCTGTGGATCTGTTGGGGCGGTATGCGAATTGGAGTGGGTCTAGGTTTCCCGGGAGGATGCTGTTGATGTGAGCCATGACCACTCTTTCAATGCACTTCAAGGCTACCGACGTGAGTGCCACGGGGCGGTAATCAATAAGGCAGGTTACCTTCGCTTCCTTGGGCACAGGGACTATGGTGGTCTGCTTGAAACATGTAGGTATTACATGCGGTCAGGGAGAGGTTGAAAATGTTAGTGAAGACACTTGACAGTTGGTCCGCGCATGCTTTGAGTACATGTCCTGGTAATCCGTATGGCCCAGAGACTTTGTGAATGTTGACCTGTTTAAAGGTTTTGTTCATATCGGCTAACGAGAGCGTTATCACACACTCATCCAGAACAGCTGGCGCTCTCGTGCATGCTTCAGTGTTGCTTGCCTCGAAGCGAGCATAAAAGCCATTTAGCTCTTCTGGTAGGCTTGCGTCACTGGGCAGCTCACGCCTGGGTTTCCCTTTGTTGTCCGTAATCATTTTCAAGCCCTGCCACATCCGGTGAGCGTCAGTGCCGGTGTAATAGGATTCAATCCTAATCCTGTATTGACGCTTTGCTTGTTTGATGGTTCGTCTGAGGGCATAGCGCGATTTCTTTTAAGCTTCCGGATTAGTCTACAAAGAAAATGCAAAATAGTTTTCACATATTTTTTGCCATTTGGCCAAAACGAGAATTCACTGTAGCCTTAAACAAGCAGGCCCAAGATGGGTTTCCGTTGGGTAATATATGACCCGGTGTGGCCCAGCTGACGCTGAGTTCCAGTGACGACGCCCACTGAGATGGCTTGGCCTGTAGCACACCTCACTGTGAGGACCAGATGGTCATCACTGATCTACCTCTACCCCTCCCCCCTCTCCCACTCAATCCCCCCCCCCCCCCTCTCGCTCTCAATCTCCCCCTCTCAATCTACCCCTCTCTCTCAATCCCCCCCTCTTTCGCTACCCCCCCTCTCTACCTCTACTTCTCTACCCCCTCTCTCTATCTCTCACTCTACCCCCTCAGTCTCTCTTCCCCCTCTCTTTCTCTCTAACGCTCTTCCTGCTCTCTATACCTCCCCCCTCGATCTCTCTCTTCCCTCTCAAACTTTCTCTCTCTCGATCTCTCTTTCTCTCTTCTCCCTCTTTTGCTCTACCTCCCCCCACCGCTCTCGCTCTCTCTCTCTCTCTCAATTTCAATTAAATTAAATTTGCTTTATTGGCATGATGTAACAATGTACATTTTGTCAAAGCTTAGTTTGGATATTTACAATATTAAAATAAAAATAATTAATATTGTCAACGGGACAACAGTAACAACAATAACCAAGGGTCAAAATAACTATTTAACAGTAGCAATATAGAGGACATGTGCAGGTTGGTTGGTCTGTCAGACACTGTCCCTCATCTTATGGCAGGCAGCAATGTAATGCCCTGCCAACCCACAGCTCTCCGCATTCTCCCCCATCAGAGAGGTCTTTGAAACCTTGAATAAGGGTTTAAAATGTATTTTTGACATTTTGTCAGGAAATGCAGCTCTGTCTCAGGTTCTGTTGTGGTGTAGTGGTTTCACACCTTAGAAAAACCTTGACAAAGTACAGGCTCAGTGAGCACAGCCTTGCCATTGAGAAGGGTAGACACAGGAAAACCTGACTCCCTGCATAGGAAAGGCTGTGCTCACTGAGCCTGTACTTTGTCAAGGTTTTGATCAGTAACCATGGTCAAATAGTTAGACAGTGTACTGTACTGTCGAGTTAGGGCCAGATTGCACTGCATTTTGCGTGTGCTTGTGTTTCCCAATAAGCAATGTCGTTTTGTTTTGACTGTGTTGTAATTTGGTTTATTCTGATTGATTGGATGTTCTGGTCCTGAGGCTTCAGTGTGTTAGTAGAACAGGTTTGTGAACTCAGCCCCAGGACCAGCTGGATGAGGGGACTCTTTTATTTGCTCAGCTCTTGGCATTGCAGGGCTTGGTAATGATATGAGAGGGGGTCACTGTATTTTAAATGTTTCCAAAACTTAATTGCTCTTTTTTGAGTTTTATTATTAGTGCATATTGGCCTAATTCTGCCCTGCATGCATTGTTTGTAGTTTTCCTCTGGACATGTAGGAGAATCTTACATAACTCTGCATGCAGGGTTTCAATGGGGGTGTTTGTCCCATTTCGTGAAATCTTGTTTTCCCAGTGGACCCCACACCTCGCTGCCATGAAGTGCAATTGGTTCAATGACACAATTTGAATATGTATTTCAATTTGAATTCGTTTTTTAATGGCGTAGAATGCCCTGTGTGCTTTCTCCCTCAGTTCATTCACTGCATCATTAAGGTGTCCAGTTGAGCTTATTTTTTAAACCTAAGTAATTGTAGTGTGTGTAGTACTCTCTATATTTTGCACCAATTGAGAACTTTGGTTTAATTCCCTGAGATCTGGATCTTCTCTGGAAAATCATTATTTTAGTCTTTTTGGGTTTTACTGCCAGGGCCCAGATCTGGCAGTACTGCTCTGGCAGGTCCAGGCTCTGCTGTAGGCCATGTGCTGTGGGGGACAGCAGGCATAGGTCATCTGCGAAGAGCAGGCATTTAACCTCTGAATTCTGGAAATTAACACCAGGTGCTGAGGATTTTCTAGAATAGTGGACAATTCGTTGATGTAAATATTGAAGAGTGCAGGGCTCAGATTGCATCCTTGGCGAAGGCCCCGCCCCCTGGTTAAAGAATTCTGTTATTTTCTTTCTCTCTCTCTCTGTCTCTCTCATTCTGTTGGTCAGTGTACAGTTTCAGATTTAAAATCTACTTTTAGAATCACCGAACGGATACTGGAGAGAATGCTTTTTTAATAGAGTTGAATCAATATTAACCTTCTATTAAAAATGTATTACTGGAAATGTTAGGAGTTCTCCAAGGTTAAGTGTAATTTGTCAGCCCATACCCCAGCGAGCAGGTTGGCTACAGTACTATTAATAAGAAATGATTGGCAGGAAACTCACATTATATTAGACAGGAAGCCTTGAGTTGGAGGCCAGGGTCCACCCCCCGTACGGCTATTGGGGAAACACGCCCTGCAGTCGGTTAAGGCTCTGAATTTAATACATCTCTGATACTGACCCTCACTGCACCGCTCGGCAGCTAAAATAACACTGTCCTCGCCTGGTCTGACCTCATTTGGCCTCAGCCCTGTATTTATATCGTGCCTGGAACACTGGCATAACGCAGTTTCTCTGCATTAATGCCAATAATAGTCAGTCCACCCTCAAAACACCAACTCACAAGGGATTGTTTCATTATGCAGTGTACTATCTGCAATTTATGTGATATTTATAAACATTTTATGAAAATTACACATCAGCCTAACAATGAAGAAGAAAGTAGTAGGCTTGAGGATAAATTCAGCCACTATTGTTGACCTCAGCGGGCTTTGTCTGGCTAGTATACACAAATGTGCTGCAATATTCAAGGTAAACTAATTTAGGCCTAAATTAAATTTGGCCTAAATATATTTAAATTTGGCCTAATTTAAATTAGGCCTATATCAAATTTAGACTCCCCTGGTCTCCTGAAGTCCTCCTTTTTTTGTGTGCAAATGTTTTCACCGCGGCCTGTATGTCCATACTATACTGAGTATTGCCAACCCAGACAGTCTTTCCTGAGACATTGTGCATTATATGTCCATTGCGCTTCACACAATTTAAACTCATTTTGATGCATGCAAAGATACACCAGAGATCAGGGACTGTTGATATTGCAACCACACAACTCAAACTCTGGTTCACTAGTATGAACGAAAATCATTAACCACTTTTTAGTGGTTAGAGCGTTGTGCCAGTAACCAGGAGGTTGCTGGATTGAATCCCCGAGCTGACAAGGTAAATATCTGTTGTTCTGCCCCCGAGCAAGGCAGTTAACCCACTGTTCCCCGGGCGCCAAAGACGTGGATGTCGATTAAGGCAGCCCCCCAGCACCTCTTTGATTCAGAGGGGTTGGGTTAAATGTGGAAGACACGTTTCAGTTGAAGGCATTCAGTTGTACAACTGACTGGGTATCCCCCTTTCCTTTTCTGTTCAAGCCCTCAAGAACTGTTGCCCGCTAAATATGATAATCTGTTTGCATCTGGCAATTTATTGGCTGTCCAGTATCCAGACAACCTGTCCCCAGAGCTTCCTATACAGTTAATCTCTTTCCATAACGTGTTGAGGCCGGAAATTAAGGAGAATGAGAGGCTGAATTAAAGATGTTACAGAACTGCTGTATTTGAGGCACTCCTCCCTTCTGCCCAGTTTCCCTGATGTTGCTACGGCAATCAAGCTGTTTTTACCATTGCTGTAACTGTCGCTTCTGCAAATAGATAGTTTTCCAAACTAAAACTCATAAAGAACTACATAAGAACAATTAGGCTCTTGGTCTGATAGGAGCTTTTGAACACCTGAGTAAGTTCCACTCATTGCACTGGCTCCGTCCTAGCCTTGACCACGGGATTTGTTCCTCGATATCCCCCTTATACTTTCAATCAGTTGAATGTTTTATTTTTCAAGTCCTGGGGCACTTTTTCAGTCACATTCCTGAAGCCCAAGAAACAAACACTTAGCTTTCTAGTACATATAGAAATTTAAAAAGGTTACTTTTTGGAGGGTTACTTCCAAAATGATTTATTACGTGAAAATGTTTTTACATCGTGACCTGGAATGTGATCGTGTTGCAAGGCCAAACAAACTGACTCCTGTTGCCGGATGCTCTGAAATCCAGGGAAATTGAGGTTTCTAGTTTTCTAGTCCTATCATGATTCCTCGTGTCCTCTCACCTGTGTGTGTGTGTAAATATTTCATGAAACATTTATTTATAGTCCCCCAATTATTGCCCTCTTTTGTTTCGTCCTAGCCATAAAAACACAATTCTCTTGTTCATTTTTATTCTACTAAACCTCCCGAGGGGGACACAGCTTTTTGCCTGATAAATTTAGACCCTGTTCCTCCACCCATCCATCCATCCACCCATCCTTCCTCCGTCCTGCCTATACTAGAGATGAAAACTCTTCTGGAGAATAGTCAAACCCTCAAGGACTTTCTGTTTGTCTTTTTGTTTTTACTGCTTAATAAATCATCTAATATTTATATTGACTTCTCCTGCGATTTCAGGCCTGGCTTGGCAATTGGAGAGTGAGGCACATAGATGTGTGTCTGCTTGGTCAGAGCATCACTGTGGCACGCTATATTGTGCAGTCCCTGGTTCTTATCAAGGCAGCTCACATAAAAGATGAAGGCTGCGTTCCAAATGTCACCCTATTCCCTATATATGGTCAACAGTAGTGCACTATATAGCGGTTACAGTAGACCGAGGCTGACAGGAATGGAGAACAGCCACCTCCAACTGCTTGAGTACCTGTACCTGTGCGTCGGTGACTGATATAGTTCTACGGAGGTATTATTCTGAAGGAGTAGGAAGTTAGGAACGTGTGTGTGTGTGTGTGCTGTGTGTGCTGTGTGTGCAGTGTGTGGGTGCCCTTGAAACAGTCAAACTCTGCTTCCAGTTTTTTTTTCTTTGTACTGTTACATTCCCCGCACACGGTAATTTGTTTAATTCGTCAAGCATTATTATGGTTTGATGTTGAGAATGTAGTAAAGTGCTCTACTTGTTATTCACCAGAGAAGAGGGAAGAATAGCTGACAGAGGAGGGTGGAGGGTTGTTTTGAGAGGGGGATTCAAGGTGAACGTGTCAAGGTCAGATTGTTATCAGACAAGCAGCAGGCCTCTCTCTCCCTCTGTGAGATATTTACTTATGCAGTACAGCGGACAGACAGACTTCTCAAAACTGCAGCTCAGACAAGAGTGGGAGAGAGAGACGGGCAGTGAGAAAAAGCGAGTGTGGGAGGGATGGAGGTAGAGAGAGTTTTAAATGCTTAATCTCCTCATCTTTAATCTGAAGTGAGTTTCTTATTAATTACAAACTCCTCTGTTTCTCTGAACTGTAGTGTGTCTCGCTACCTCATTCTCTCTCTCTCACACACGCGCACACACGCGCACACACACACACACACACACACACACACACACACACACACACACACACACACACACACAAAGCAGAGTGTGTAAATCCTGTCTGTTGTCATCGTGACCCAGAAAGCTGTATTCTCAGGGGGACGGTGTCCTGTTTCAGAGACTCTGGGGGGAGGGGGGGGGGGGTGAGAGGAGGTCAGGAGAGAAGAGATTAGGGGGGATGCTTATAGGCAGTCTGCTCAGTCTCACCCGGGGACCAGAATGGAATGATTTTGACCATAATAAAGAACTGTGCCTGTAAAGCCCAGGTGAGAACATAACAGGATAATCTGGGCCTGTGTCTGTTCTCCGTAGTCTGTAATGGGCCACGTTCTGTTCGGCCCACTGTGATGAAGATAGAAGTGTGTCTGTGTGTAGTAGATGTCGACCGATTTATGATTTTTCAACGCCGATACCGATACCGATTATTGGAGGACCAAAAAATGCTGATACCGATTAATCGGCCGATTTAAATAAAAAAATAAAAAATAAAAAAATATTTATTTTTATTTTTATTTGTAATAATGACAATTATAACAATACTGAATGAACACTTATTTTAACTTAGTATTCTACATTAATAAAATCAATTTAGCCTCAAATAAATAATGAAACATGTTAAATTTGGTTTAAATAATGCAAAACAAAGTGTTGGAGAAGAAAGTAAAAGTGCAATATGTGCCATGTAAAAAAAGCTAACGTTTAATGCACATTTGTGACCTGCTGGAAGTCATTTTGCAGGGCTCTGGCAGTGCTCCTCCTTGCACAAAGGCGGAGGTAGCGGTCCTGCTGCTGGGTTGTTGCCCTCCTACGGCCTCCTCCACATCTCCTGATGTACTGGCCTGTCCCCTGGTAGCGCCTCCATGCTCTGGACACCGCTGACAGACACAGCAAACCTTCTTGCCACAGCTCTCATTGATGTGCCATCCTGGATGAGTTGCACTACCTGAGCCACTTGTGTGGGTTGTAGACTCCGTCTCATGCTACCACTAGAGTGAAAGCACCGCCAGCATTCAAAAGTGACCAAAACATCAGCCAGGAAGCATAGGAACTGAGAAGTGGTCTGTGGTCACCACCTGCAGAACCACTCCTTTATTGGGGGTGTCTTGCTAATTGCCTATAATTTCCACCTTTTGTCTATTCCATTTTCACAACAGTATGTGAAATTTATTGTCAATCAGTGTTGCTTCCTAAGTGGACAGTTTGATTTCACAGAAGTGTGATTGACTTGGAGTTACATTGTGTTGTTTAAGTGTTCCCTTTATTTTTTTGAGCAGTGTATATATATATATATTTTAATCCGCCAAATCGGTGTCCAAAAATACCGATTTCCGATTGTTATGAAAACTTGAAATCGGCCCTAATTAATCGGTCGACCTCTAGTGTGTAGGTTGAGGCTATGCACAGTATCAGGTCTCTAAGGGCTAATCTGTATAGATGAGTAACCACCTCTCCTTCATTAGAGCGAATCTGCCCTAGGCTACCAATGTGCACAGTCCAGGTCATACATTTTTACCATGTTAACATGCATCTGTGTAGGTTGTAATTCCCCTTCACACACACACACACGATTACCTACCTACGCTTTTAGTAGTGTATTGTCTAGATCAGAGCCTAATCATACTAGATGCTATTATATATATGTATTATCGTTAAATCCCCATAGATGTATTATCATTGATTTCCCAGAGAGGCCCACTCACCTGGTGTCCCCAGGTCTGAATCAGTCCCTGATTACAGGGGCCAGTTGAGAAACAGCAGAGCTGTGGTCATGGAGGCCCAGTTGAATAGTCCTAATCTAAATCCATTCTTATGTTACTGAAGTGTCGTGTCTGATGCTACAAATGGGCTTTGACTGTGCATCCCTCCAGCTAAACCTGAAGGAAATCAGTGTCAACTTGTTTTTCTCACTTAGCTCACTCAGAAAATACACACAAAAAGGTGTTGTTCTGCTTCTGTTGCCGTGGGTAAAGATGGGGGAAATAGGTTGGAAGAAGTGTTTATGTTCAGTCACCCCCCCCCCCCAACTCTCTCCCTCAAACATCTTTATTATTATGTGTCTATTTAGTTGCCTGTGTCTCAGCACAGTACTCGACTTATGTATAGTTGTTATATAATCACCAGAAACCGAGAAGATGAAAGCTCATTTCACGCTGGTTGCACCTTAACTCTGTCTTTCTGCTGTGGTTACACTGGGAACTGGTATGAAACCTCTGTATTAAAAGGCATAAACAAATGTGCTTGCAGCCCTCTCCCGTTGTACCTGTAGACACAGTTTTATCCTCATTGGAGTTCATTAGAACAATCAAGAAATTGCCATTTCATGAGCTTCTATCCAAACCCAAAGCCTGTTAATGGTCTAGAATCACAGTCCTGAAATGTCAGCCAGCCATTACCAACATCATTCCTAGACCTGTCTCTTACTGATCTGAACTCTGAGAGAGCAGATGAGAGGATCTGGAGACACGAGAGGAGGATTGAGGGATGATGAGAGGGGAATAGACGGAGAATTAAAGGATGGAGAGCGGGATAGACGTGATCAGAGGTGACTCTGGAGCAGATGGCCCCTCAGCCTGGGCGTGAGTGTGTGTCTGTGTGAGTCTATCTGACCGCCTGTGTCTGCGTGTGTCATGAGAACCACATGAGACATGAGGACATGCAGAGAGAGAGAGAGAGAGCAAGGCAGGGAGGGAGGGATAGAAAAGGTGAGAGGAACAGACAGAATGTGTGAAAAGGTGCTATTCTACAGCGCATGCTGTCTGTAGTGACAGCAGCTGTCACGACTCTGTATCTTTCTCCTCTTTCTTTTCTCTTCACACACTCTCTCTTGTTCCTTCTCTCCCTCACTCACTCTCCATGATCCTCTCCTTCTTTTGCAACCATATCTCTCTCTCTCCTTTTCCCTCTGTCATCTCTGGATGGATGAAGAGATGAACAGGAGAACTGTTATGTGATGGTGCAATCCCAGCTGGGTTTCTATGTTCTCCTCTCTTAATGGCAGCACCCCACTGCTCTGATTGGCCTGCAGCTAGATCAACAGAACACTTACCTAACACCCCGTCCTGCAATCACAACTAGGATATATTCTCGTTTGTGTCATACAGAAGACTGTGTGCAAATAGCAAATGACTGTATTCACTGTATAAGAAGTGGAGCACTGTATTGGAAATAGGGGATCATTTGAGGTATGGCGTTCACACACACACACACACACACACACACACACACACACACACACACACACACACACACACACACACACACACACACACACACACACAACCTTTGCATAACTTTGTCTTCTCTATCCTTCACCAGTTGACAAGTGACCGTCAGTCACTTGGCTGAATATCTTGTCACCATGCATATACTGTATGATTTAACATGTCCCTTAAACAGCAAACTTAGCCTTCAGTGACGTTTTCTAGGAAACCATTAGCCTACACGGCAGTAGCGTAGCCAGAAATTCATTGGTGGGTGGGCCTGCAGAAATGTGGGTCTTGCAACTCTACACATTTTGCCATAGGGCAAAGAGAAACATTTTGCAGTTGTATAGCTAATCTCATGCTATTCTACACATTTTGCCATGAGGCGGAGAGAAAATGTTGCTGTTTTTAAAGCTAATTACCTGCAACTCTAAACATTTTGCCATGGGGCAGAGAGCAAAATGAGCCGTTTTATAGCTAATCTGATGCTATTCAACATTTCCATGATGCTGAGAGAGATGTTTTCATTTTTAAAGCTAATTAGAGCTAAAATATAGGTGTGTGACACTGTGACAACGGCACTGGATTATGAGCTATCTTGTTTGCTAAACCAACAAACAAAGTAGGCAGTAGCTGTGTGTGTGTGTGTGTGTGTGTGTGTGTGTGTGTGTGTGTGTGTGTGTGTGTGTGTGTGTGTGTGTGTGTGTGTGTGTGTGTGTGTGTGTGTGTGTGTGTGTGTGTGTGTGTGTGTGGTGTATAGCCATAGAAGCATAGTGACATATGCCTCTATGTGGTAATAATGGGGCGTGTGGCTTTTCAGTTAGTCATTTTTGACTTCTCATCCCATGAGAGTGAATGTCATTCCCGTGCATTACTTGCTATTCAGTCCATCTGATGGTGTTCACATGTTTCGGTAAAAATACCTAGTGGCCCGTTTGGAACACTAACAAGGTAACGAGCATTAAAAAAAACAAATTGATTGGGTGCTACACCCAGCTGATTGGTTAGAGAGAGAGAGAATGCGCTCACACATCTGTAATAGGCCGACTTGTATTGTTTGAAGGCACAAAGAACACACGAGAGAAGGTTCTGGTCAAAAGTATAGCCTTGTCTTTCAAAAAAGGTCACTGACTGAAACGACAACAATGAAAACGGGAGTGATGATAATCGTGTGTGGACCGGCATAAACTTTACAGCACTTATTTTGACTGGTTATTTATGGCATGGTAGTGACGGTTTCATTATCATTATTGTGAGCTGACCTTTGAGGCACCATAAAGGAGAGACAATGTGTATGTGTTAATAACTATTGCCCCAGAAGGACTGATTGGGGACTGTCTGTTTTTTTTTTAATGGAACATGTTGCCAAGGTATTACTCTACATACTGTTGTCTCTTCGCTAGTTTTCAGAAAGTTGGGGAGTCTGTCCTCCTACCAACATGCTACAGTCCCTTCATTATTTAATTGTTGAGACTTTGGGATTGTTCCTCATACAGACCGAGACAGAGCAGAGCTGTTCAAAGCTCCTAGTGTGGCCTCTCAGTAAATGAGGAGAGATCATCCCGGAATGAGCTCTTTAGCTCACCGTCTCCGCGTGTACATAACGCGCATGCACATACGACAGAACACGCACACGCGGCAGAACGCGCACACGCTCAAATGCTTGTACACAACCACACAGACACACACACACACACTCTGTCAGCTACAGGCTATATCTGGCAGCGGGCCAAGTTGTCTGAAACAAAGCGATATTGTTTCCTCAGTGTAATTTGCTTTGATGTTGCTCAGTGTTCTGTGAGGACCAATTTGTCAGGATGTGGAAGCTGTTTCTTCTGTGTACCAGAGGGGAGACAAGTGTTCTGTGCTGGGAAAAACACTTTCCCTCTCTGTTTTACATTACCAGGCCCACTAGTTAAAATGTGTTCTAGTTAGAGCTCTGGGTGGAAAGGGAGCAGAACAAGCCTTTGTGCTTACCTGGTGATTTTCTCTATGGAGATATATACTGATCCAGAAGAAAATGCTGGATTTTTCTACCACTTTACACTTGCTTTGTGGAAGATGTACTGAGTCGGACACTTCTTCCTTCTATAATACAGTATATGATATATGCTGTATAGCAGGTGCTTTTATCCAAAGCAACTTAGTCATACGTGCGTTCATTTTCATATGGGTGGCCACAGTGGGAATCGACTCACGATCTTGGTGTTGCAAGCACCATGCTCTTCCAACTGAGCAACACAGGACCACTTCCTGTTATTTTGGTTCCGGTTCATCGAGCAGAAAGACACTAGTTTTGTGTCTGGTTGGTGGTAAATGTATGATAGTTAATGGGCATCATTTGCTATTGTTACACGTTTTGAATATTGAATAGCATTTCAGCATCTATTCAAATGTTGACCTTTTTTTCTTTTTTGAATGTCAAATCAAGGGAAACTAAATGCCAGTGATGTTGGGGGAAACATAAGTTACCTCATGTTCAAGACATTAGCAGAGGGAAAGAGGTTTGTCATCTAACAACAACAAGAAGTTTAAACTGCCATAAATATGACGGTACTGAGCTAGTCTCCCCAAAGATTCATTAGTCTCTTTATTTCTCTCTGTGTGTGTGTGTGTGTGTGTGCGCTTCATGCACATTGATGAAGTCCTCATTTTATATCCATATTTGACGATATTACGTCTCTCCCAACCTTGAAGAAATGAGCCAGTTACCTAAGTCTTCTGAGTAGAGTTTTGAGTCCGTACTGTGATGTCCAAATAGACACTAAATGTGTTGTTTGTCAAGTGATTTTTGTTTCTTAAACTTCTCCAACGTGTCCTCTCTCATTGACTCACTTGTGACGCTGTTCTACATGCACTTGTTTGTCACCTTTTCACTCCTCTGTCGTTTTCCCACCTTCTGTCTTCTTCCCATCCTCCTCTCCTAAAAAGTGTGTTCTTTCTCCTGGTCGTTTTGTGTCTGTCTGTTAAATGTACACAACCAGCCCTAAAAGACTTGAATAGGCCTTCCTGATGTTTGTTATGGTGTTGCCTTGGTTACGCTGCAGAAGTTAGAATGTATTTCTCACTTAATTCTGGCTCTGCTGCCGAACACCCCTCTATTTTCTTCATCTCTCTTTTAGGAGCTCTACTTTCATACCCTTTTTATGATCTCCTTTCCTCCTGAATGATGTAGTGCATTCAACCCTCTCGTTAACCCTAGTTAAAACAAATGTCACGCGCAGCAACTTAGAAATACAACTTTGTGAGGAAATCCGACAGCTGTAGAGTCAAGTAAGGTCACAGGCTTGTTATTGTGTTGTTTGATATTGTTACCTCGAAGTAGATTGGACCTGTTGTCATCAAACAGACACACACACAAACATCAAAGTGTACATAACCCACCAACGTGTGTGAACAGTCTCACCCATCCTCTTATCAGCAATTGGTTTGTTTGACAAGTGTGTGAGTGTGTGTGTAAATGTCCACTCCGTGGTAAAAGCTATGGTTAGTGGGTAGTGGTTCAGGCCAACAGGTGTCTGTAGGAAGGAACCAATGAAGTAGAAAGCAGAGGGTTGCCATTTGTGATGCTGCCTCAGTCTCTCTCTCTCTCTCTCTCTCACACACACACACACACACACACACACACACACACACACACACACACACACACACACACACACACACACAGAGAGCTACAGGGAAGCAAACATCAAAGCGTACCTAACCCTCCAACATACAGGTAACTGCCAAAATAAAGGAAACACCAACATAGTGTCTTAATAGGGTGTTGGGCCAACACAAACCAGAACAGCTTCAGTACACCTTGGCATAGATTCTAAAGCTGTCTGGAACTCTATTGGAGGGATGCGACACCATTCTTCCACAATAAATTCCATAAGTTGGTGTTTTGTTGATGGTGGTGGAAAACGCTGTGTTAAATTGGCTCGAGATCTGGTAACTGAGACGGCCATGCCATGTGGTTTACATCGTTTTAATGATCAAAGCGATCGCTTTGTTTGACCAATTTCTTGTCATACCCTTCAAGTGAGTGAGTGAGTAAATGTCCACTCTGTGGTAAAAGCTAACAGGGCGTATGGACAGTGGGTAGTGGTTCAGGCCAACAGGTGTCTGTAGGAATGAACCAATGAAGTAGAAAGCAGAGGGTTGTCATGGAAGCCACTGTAACTACTCCCAGCAGTGCCTTAAACCACTGACCTCAAATCCTCTGGGAAATAAAAGAGATCACTAGAGATGACTTATTCAATTATTCATTCTAGATTCTAGATGAAAGAGGAATGTTTCTGAGTTTGAGTCAGTCGTCGTCATTGGTATGTATTCTGTATAAGGAATTGTGTGTGTGAATGTATGTGTCTGGTTGCAAGGATTAATAGTGTTGATGGCTAGGCACCCTGTTGCTCACATTACTGCTCCTGTAAGCTGCTTTCACTCAAATACCAGTCAAACATTAAACTTCCTATCAGGAAGAGACCCCCCCCCCCCCCCCCCCCCCCCCAGCCCACCATCATTCACACACTCATGCGTGCACACCAAAAAAAAAAACATTTAAACATGCCTGTAATGTTTTAGAAAGAACAAAACCACAAACATGACAACATGCCTCTCTCCGAAACGAAATAGACACACAGCATGCAAAGCCTCTTCTCCATGGTTGCCCACCTTCCTCTAGAGAAACACTTCTAATCTTGGAACCACCAAAATAAGCCTTTCTCCCTGCTGTGAATGTGAATATGCCTGCACATATGGCCAGGCCTGCTATCCCCCTCACTTCTAATGAGAAATGGTTGTTTTCTGTGTGATGATGTACCTTTTCTGGAAGTCTTCAGTGAGTGTGTGGGATCCAGTTCACACCAACCTTGTACTAGCAGCAGGCCCAGCCATAGAGATGCATATTTTAGTACTGCGGACCCAGCCCATCTGTAAAGAGGCAGGCACGGCCGGCTGAATATGTAACGCTGAGTGAATTGAAATGCCCTTGGCTACACTCATATGGTCAGAATGAACATCGGACTATTTTATTTAACCAGGATGTCTCTTGAAATTAGAAGTCCAGAAACCATGACAGCAGCCTCACAGTCATTGCATCACTTTCATGTCAAAGTATAGGCCTAGCAATGAAGGAAGCCAAGAGCCTAGACAGGTGTTTGTGTTACACAGCATTGTGCATATTACATTCCCTGCCTGGTTTAATGAGGTTATCTGACATGGTGTCCATAAGGATACAGGGTGTATGGGTAATAGTCTTGGCTTAGTGTTGCAGCTGCCTGCCTGACCACAACAATACAGTAATGGTCTGTGAAGGGTGGTAGGGTGGTTTCTTCCCCTGTACTGTATGGCTGTGTCCCAATTGGCACCCTACTCCCTACATAGAGCACTACTTTTGACCAGGGCCCGTAGCGCGACAGTGTAGGAAATAAGATGCCATTTGGGACTCGACGTGTGTGCTGCCACATGCAGCACATGCTCATTATGACTGAGTGGACTGCTCCTCTCACCTCCCCACCGACAGAGAAGGTCTCACTACTCCTGTTGTGTGTGTGTGTGTGTGTGTGTGTGTGTGTGTGTGTGTGTGTGTGTGTGTGTGTGTGTGTGTGTGTGTGTGTGTGTGTCTGTGTGTGTGTGTGTGTGTGTGTGTGTGTGTGCGCCTGCCCAATCAAGCCAAACCAATTAACCTGATTTTGTTTTGCGGAAAGAGAAAGATCCCCCTCGGTACCTTCTACACCGGGAACAAGTGTGTGTGTGTATATATACACTACCGTTCTAAAGTTTGGGGTCAATTAGAAATGTCCTTGTTTTTGAAAGAAAAGCAATTTTTTTGTCTCTTAAAATAGCATCAAATTGATCAGAAATACAGTGTAGACATTGTTAATGTTGTAAATAACTATTGTAGCTGGAAATGGCAGATTTTTTATGGAATATCTACATAGGCAAACAGAGGCTCATTATCAAATCAAATGTATTTGTCACATACACATGGTTAGCAGATGTTAATGCGAGTGTAGCGAAATGCTTGTGCTTCTAGTTCCGACAGTGCAGTAATATCTAACAAGTAATCTAACAATTTCACAACAGCTACCTTATACACACAAGTGTAAAGGAATGAATACGAATATGTACATAAAAATATATAAATGAGTGATGCCCAAGTGAGGCAAGATGCAGTAGATGGTATAGAGTACAGTATATACATATGAGATGAGTAATGTAGGGTATGAAAACATTATATGAAGTGGCATTGTTTTAAAGTGGCTAGTGATACATTACATCAAGATGCAGTAGATGGTATAGAGTACAGTATATACATATGAGATGAGTAATGTAGGGTATGTAAGCATTATATAAAGTGGCTAGTGATAAATTGATTACATACATTTTTCCATTATTAAAGTGGCTGGAGTTGAGTCTGTATGTTGGCAGCAGCCTCTCTGTTAGTGATGGCTGTTAAATAGTCTGATGGCCTTGAAATAGAAGCTGTTTTTCAGTCTCTCGGTCCCAGCTTTGATGCACCTGTACTGACCTCGCCTTCTGGATGATAGCGGGGTGAACAGGCAGTGGCTCGGGTGGTTGTTGTCCTTGATGATATTTTTGGCCTTCCTGTGACATCGGGTGTCCTGGAGGGCAGGTAGTTTGCACCCGGTGATGCGTTGTGCAGACCGAACCACCCTCTGGAGAGCCTTAAGGTTATGAGCGGAGCAGTTGCCGTACCAGGCGGTGATACAGCCCGTCAGTCCATTCTTGTTCTGAGAAATGAAGGCTATTCCATGCGAGAAATTGCCAAGAAACTGAAGAGCTCGTACAACACTGTGTACTACTCCCTTCACAGAACTGCGCAAACTGCCTCTAACCAGAATAGAAAGAGGAGTGGGAGGCCCCGGTGCACAACTGAGCAAGAGGACAAGTACATTAGAGTGTCTAGTTTGAGAAACAGACACCTCACAAGTCCTCAACTGGCAGCTTCATTAAATAGTACCTGCAAACACCAATCTCAACGTTAACAGTGAAGAGGCGACTCCGGGATGCTGGCCTTCTAGGCAGAGTTGCAAAGAAAAAGCCATATCTCAGACTAGCCAATAAAACGAAAAAATGAAATTGGTCAAAAGAACACAGACAGAGGAAGATTGGAAAAAGTGTTATGGACAGCCATTCTAAGTTTGAGGTCTTCGGTTCACAAAGAAGAACATTCGTGAGACGCAGAAAAAATGAAAAGATGCTGGAGGAGTGCTTGACGCCATCTGTCATGCATGGTGGAGGTAATGTGATGGTCTGGGGGTGCTTTGGTGGTGGTAAAGTGGGAGATTTGTACAGGGTAAAAGGGATCTTGAAGAAGGAAAGCTATCACTCCATTTTGCAACGCCATGCCATACCCTGTGGACGGCGCTTAATTGGAGCCAGTTTCCTCCTACAACAGGACAATGACCCAAAGCACAGCTCCAAACTATGCAATAACTATTTAGGGAAGAAGCAGTCAGCTGGTATTCTGTCTATAATGGAGTTGCCAGCACAGTCACCGGATCTCTACCCTATTGAGCTGTTGTAGGAGCAGCTTGACCGTGTGGTACGTAAGAAGTGCCCATCAAGCCAATCCAACTTGTGGGAGGTGCTTCAGGAAGCATGGGGGGAAATCTCTTCAGATTACTTCAACAAATTGACAACTAGAATGCCAAAGGTCTGCAAGGCTGCAATTGCTGCAAATGGAGGATTCTTTGACAAAAGTTTGAAGGAAACAATTATTATTTCAATTAAAAATCATTATTTATAACCTTGTCAACGTCTTGACTATTTCCTATTCATTTTGCAACTACTTTCTTGTATCTTTTCATGGAAAAATTTGAACGGTAGTGTATATGTATGTGTGTACATACACACTAACTTCAAGACTGTTGAAAAAGCATTCCAGTTGAAGCTGGTTGAGAGAATTCCAAGAGTTTGCAAAGCTGTCATCAAGGCAAAGGGTGGCTATTTGAAGAATCTCAAATATAAAATATATTTTGATTTGTTGAACACTGTTTTGGTTACTACATGATTTCATGTTTTATTACATAGTTTTGATGTCTTCACTATTATTCTACAATGTAGAATATTTAAAAAATAAAGAAAAACCCTTGAATGAGTAGGTGTGTCCAAACTTTTGACTGGTACTGTACACTACCGGTCAAAAGTTTTAGAACACCTGCACACCATCACATGCTTCACGGTGGAGACACGGCTGTTGTTCAAATGTATGTGGAAATTCAAATGAGTGGCTTCAGCTATTTCAGCCACACCCGTTGCTGACAGGTGTGTAAAATCTGACTTTCAACGTGGCACCGTCATAGGACGACACCTTTCCAAGTCAGTTTGTGAAATTTCAGCCCTGCTATAGCTGGAAACGTCTAGGAGCAACAACGGCTCAGCCGCGAAGTGGTAGGCTACACAAGCTCACAGAGCGGGACCGTTGAGTGCTGAAGCGCGCAGCGTGTAAAATCATATATCCTTGGTTGAAACACTCACTACTGAGTTCCAAACTGCCTCTGGAAGCAACATCAGCACAAGAACTGTTTGTTGGGAGCTTCATGAAATGGGTTTCCATGGCCGAGCAGCCATGAAGTGGTGTAAAGGTCGCCGCCATTGGACTCTGGGTTTGGTGGATGCCAGGAGAACGCTACCTGCCTCTATGCATAGTGCAAACTGTAAAGTTTGGTGGAGGAGGAATAATGGTCTGGGGCTGTTTTTCATGGTTCGGGCTAGGCCCCTTAGTTCCAGGGAATGGAACAACCGCATACAATGACGTTCTAGACAATTCTGTGCTTCCAACTTTTGGCAATAGCTTGGGGAAGGGCCTTTCCTGTTTCAGCATGACAATGCCCCTGTGCACAAAGCGAGGTCCATACAGAAATGGTTTGTCGATCGGTGTGGGACAACTTGACTGGCCTGTACATAGCCCTGACCTCAACCCCATCGAACACATTTGGGATGAATTGGAACGCCTACTGCGAGCCAGGCCTAATCGCCCAACATCAGTGCCTGACCTCACTAATGCTCTTGTGGCTGAATGGAAGCAGGTCCCTACAGAAATGTTCCAACATCTAGTGGAAAGCCTTTGCAGAAGAGTGGAGGTTGTTATAGCAGCAAAGGGGGGACCTACTCCATATTATTGCCCATGATTTTGGAATGAGATGTTTGACGAGCAGGTGTCCACATACTTTTGGTCATGTAGTGTATGTATATATGCATACACACCCACCCGACCCGGAAGGACGCTGCACACTCAAGCATGCAAAGAACTGATCAAAACTCGCCCCTCGGCAGTGTGTGTATTTCTGTGTGCGTCATACACGGACGCGTCCTTTTTATCCACAGCAAACTCTGGCGTTAGAAGTACTGCATCATGGCTTTGGACATGAGAGCGTCATGGTTAACTCAACACCTGTGTCACCTCATTTGACTGATCCCTGGACTGCAGACATGAGACGTATAGTGTCACGTCGTCCAGACGGCTGGGGTCGAGGCTCCATGACAGGGTCTTGACATTATCACATCCACCAGCTGACACCTCACTGGGCCGTGAGCTCTGGCGCTGGCTTCCTGATTATGACCCAGCTGGAGCTGACTTTAGGGGCAGTTTCCTAAATGGCCTTGAATTAGGAATGGAGAGAGTTGTAACTGTGTTTCCAAGAACTCGTTAGGCCGGAGAAATGAGGTGGAGAGGGAGGGAGCTAGAAGATTGGGGTCTGACCTCAATCTCAGTTTCACGTGTGCAACAGCGAGGAGAGAGGGGAAGGAGAGACTGGGGGGCTGGGAGGGAGGGTGTGAACTGTTTCTGGATGATGGTGAACAAAGCTCTGATTAGTCCTGAGTGCTGGTTCCTTAATAAGAGCTGCTATCAGACCCTGCTAGTAATTACTCACACACACCCACACACACATTCACACTCGGACACACACCCCAAAATTTCAGAGTACTTGCGTATCCTGATCTTTTTCCGTTAGCTTAGGACAATTGTTGAAAATGACAATTTGGGGGGGACCAGCCCCTCCCTTGCGTATAGTGACGTCAATCGTCTGAGCTTGGAGGTGTGTGTGTGTCAGTATGTACGTGTGTTTCTCTCTGTGCTATTCTAGAGTGTGAGGTACACTCCATTCTGTGTGTCTGTCCGGTTACTAGAACTGTCTGAAGTGTATTTAGTTGGTGGATTGGACTCCACTGTGCTCCAAGACTGACTCTCAGACTAGACAGTGTTGGGGTTGACTGACTGAGACTGTCTCCTCTCCTCTGTGTCCCCATGTAGAACCCGACCCAGGTGGGCACGTCCCTCCAGGTGTTCCATAACCTGGGCAGTCTAAGGGAGACCATCAGTGGGGTGGTGGAGGGCTACCGGACTACCATACAGGACAACGTCACCACCGCCCTGGATATCAAGGGACTCACCCAGTCCGCTGACAACAGAGGTAGGTGGTGGGTGAGTGAGAGTTAGGGGTTGAGGAAAGTTGTGTTTCAGTTTTGGTACTCTTGGCTTGTGTAACTTTTTAACCCGTGTAGTTTTATTTGTGTGTGTTTGTGTGTGTCAGGTGCGCCCGGCAGAGCTGTGATGCCAGCCCCAGGTAACACGGCAGCGTTCCGAGCTACTCTCTGGACCAACTTTGAGAAACTCATGGACCAGATCTGTGCCGCTTGCGGACAGGTATGCTTTTACCTTTACAGATACTTTACCTAAGTAAAGGTTCACTTTTACCTGCTGAAGTAGAGTAATGTACCTAGTCAGGGAGTACGGAGTTAACCTGTAATCTCTCTGTGTTTAGGTGCAAGACCTCCAGAAGGTCTTGACGAAGAAGAGAGACCCTGTCACTCACGTCTGCTTCATCAATGAGATCATTAAGGTGAGACGCCATGTCCTCATAAAAGGCCTGTGTGTCCTTGCCCCTGGACTGTCATCAGCACACCCTTCCACAACATCTATCCCTCTACTCTTGGCAATATCCTTCTCTTCTCTTTTGCCTTCCCCTGCCAACCTCTTTCCCATCTCCTCCCTCTCCCTCCCCCATTCCCCTCTCTCCATACTGATCGGTCCATTACCTGGGCCTGTCCTGGACCAGACCTACCCAGGCTTTATTGACTCTGCTGGCATCAGCAGAATGCTGGGCTGTTAAGCAGAACAGCATGCAGGGACTTAAGTTCTCTAATACAAGCTGAAAGAGATTCAGCTGTGCCAATTTTCTTTCTTAGAAGAGCATGTACCTTTTAATTTGCTCCCTCCCTCTTTCTCTCCCTTCCTCCCTTTCTCTCTCTGTTTCTGTCCCCCCCTCTTGTTCCCGCCGTTGTCACGCTCTCTCCGTCTCTATCTCTCGCTCTCTCCATCTGTCTCTCCATCTCTCTTTATTCTCTATAAAAGTCCACAGTCCTATAATTGGTATTTTCTATTCAGGAGAGCAGTGGACCTATTATCAGCCTGCTCCAATTAAGGTCTAGTGCTGTGTGTGTGTGCTGTGTGTGTGTGTGCGTGTGTGTGTGTGTGTGTGTGTGCATGTACATACCTGTGTGCGTATGTTTAGAAGGAGGACATGGTGGTCTATTTTGTGTTGGTTTAATGTTATCAGGTTAGCATTGATGGACTGTGTGTGTGTGTGTCCTTTTTGTGTTAGGCCACAGGACGGTACATTATGTAGAACATGAAGCAAAGTAGGCCTAGTTCACTTTATTTTCTGTAAGATAAGCGGAAATCATCCAGTCTTTAGGCTCTGGGGCAGTTTACCTAGAAATGAAGCACATCTCACACAGCTGTCATCATCACCATTAATATCACCACCATCAATACCATCATCACCACCATCATCATCACCATTAGGATCATCACACCGTCATCATCAATACCATCACCACCATCATCATCAATACCATCACCATTAATATCATCAACATCATCATCACCATTAAGATCATCACCATTAAGATCATCATCATTATCATCACCATTAAGATCATCACCATCACCACCATTAAGATCATCACCATCACCATTAAGATCATCATCATCACCATTAAGACCATCATCATCACCATTAAGATCATCATCATTATCATCACCATTAAGATCATCACCATCACCACCATTAAGATCATCACCATCACCATTAAGATCATCATCATCACCATTAAGACCATCATCACCATTAAGATCATCACCATTAAGATCATCATCATTATCATCACCATTAAGATCATCACCATCACCACCATTAAGATCATCACCATCACCATTAAGAGCATCACCATCACCATTAAGACCATCATCATCACCATTAAGAGCATCACCATCACCATTAAGACCATCATCATCACCATTAAGACCATCACCATCCCCATTAAGACCATCATCATCACCATTAAGAGCATCACCATCATCATCACCATTAAGACCATCACCATTAAGATCATCGCCATTAAGATCATCAACATCATCATCATCACCATCATCCCCATTAAGATCATCACCATCATCACATTACGATCGTCACCATTAAGATCATCACCATTAAGATCATCACCATTAAGATCATCATCATTATCGTCACCATTAAGATCATCATCATTATCGTCACCATTAAGATCGTCACCATTAAGATCATCATCATTATCGTCACCATTAAGATCATCATCATTATCGTCACCATTAAGATCATCATCATTATCGTCACCATTAAGATCGTCATCATTATCGTCACCATTAAGATCGTCACCATTAAGATCATCATCATTATCGTCACCATTAAGATCGTCACCATTAAGATCGTCACCATTAAGATCATCACCATTAAGATCATCATCATTATCGTCACCATTAAGATCATCACCATCATCACCATTAACTTCTCTGGGATATGTGGGACGCTAACGTCCCATTTGGCCAAAAGCCAGTAAAAATGCAGAGCGCAAAATTCAAATAAATTACTATAACAATCAAACTTTCATGAAAGACAGCAAATTAAAGCTACACTTGTTGTGAATCCAGCCAACATGTCTGATTTCAGAAAGGATTTACGGCGAAAGCACACCAAACAATTATGTTAGGTCATTACATAGCCACAGAAAAACACAGCCATTTTTCCAGCCAAAGGGAGTAACAAAATGCAGAAAATATAGATAAAATTAATCACTAACCTTTGATGATCTTCATCAGATGACACTCATAGGACTTCATGTTACACAATACATGTATGTTTTGTTCGGTAAAGTTCATATTTATATCCAAAAATCTGAGTTTAGGCGGGACGCTACTGTCTCACTTGGCCAAAAGCCAGAGAAAATGCAGAGCGCCATATTCAATAAATTACTATAAAAATCAAACTTTCATTAAATCACACATGAAAAATACCAAATTAAAGCTACACTGGTTGTGAATCCAGCCAACATGTCAGAATTCAAATAGGCTTTTCGGCGAAAGCAAACGATGCTATTATCTGAGGATAGCACCATAGTAAACAGAGAGAGAATCATATTTCAACCCTGCAGGCGCGACACAAAACGCAGAAATAAAAATATAATTAATTCCTTACCTTTGACGAGCTTCTGTTGTTGGCACTCCAATATGTCCCATAAACATCACAAACGGTCCTTTTGTTTGATTAATTCCGTCGATATATATCCAAAATGTCCATTTATTTGGCGCGTTTGATCCATAAAAACACCGGTTCCAACTTGTGAAACGTGACTACAAAATATCTCAAAAGTTACCTGTAAACTTTGCCAAAACATTTCAAACTACTTTTGTAATACAACTTTAGGTATTTTCTAAAGTAAATAATCTATAAAATTGTAGACGGGATGATCTGTGTTCAATACAGGATTAAAACAAACTGTAGCTAGCCTTCTGGTCATGTGCCTCTAACAAACAGGACACAACAAGTGACCCTGATTCAAAATGGCCGTACTTCTTCATTACACAAAGGAAAAACCCTCAACCAATTTATAAAGACTGTTGACATTCAGTGGAAGCGGTAGGAACTGCAAGAAGGTCAATTAGAAATCTGTATTCCCAATGAAAATCCATTGAAAAGAGAGTGACCTCAAAAAATAAAATCTGAATGGTTTGTCCTCGGGGTTTCGCCTGCTAAATAAGTTCTGTTATACTCACAGACATGATTCAAACAGTTTTAGAAACTTCAGAGTGTTTTCTATTCAAATCTACTAACAATATGCATATCTTATCTTCTGGGGATGAGTAGCTGGCTGTTGAATTTGGGTATGCTTTTCATCCAAACGTGAAAATGCTGCCCCCTATCCTAGAGAAGTTAAGATCATCACCATCATCACATTAAGATCATCACCATCATCACATTAAGATCATCACCATTAAAATCATAATTATCGTCACCATTAAGATCATCACCATTAAGATCATCACCATCATTGTCACCATTAAGATCATCACCATCAAAATCATCATCACCACCATCATCATCATCATCACCATTAAGATCATCACACCGTCATCATCACCATTAAGATCATCACCATCGTCATCATTAAGATCATCACCATCGTCATCGTCACCATTAAGATCATCACCACCATCATCATCATCTCCTGTACCACTGTACACACTAGTCCTCCTGTCATCTTAGGACCAGATCTGAGCAGGTCATTAGTATGAGTGTAGGGCTAGCTCAGCTCTACAGACAAACAGCATGAGGAAATACAGATCTATTAAACAGAGCCGAAAGACACATCAATCTGTAATCAGGATGTCAAGCAAGGAGACGGAATTTGTCTGATCTCATGTGTGTACTAGCTCTGCATGCTTCAGAGCAGTGGACACTCATTATGCACTAACCTCCTTAGACGCCCAGCTATGACTTGTAACCATGGTGATGAGCTGTCATTGTTGTCCACGGCGACGGTTAAGGCACAGCACGGTGGGCGTGCGCTTGTGTGTGTGTGTGGGGGTTGGGGTTCTAGCTGATTTGCAGTGGGATAAATGTGTGGGGCGATAGCAGCGTCTGGTGTGGCATTATCTACCAGGATCACACTGGTAGATAATGATGTTAATGACAGTCACACTGCCCTTCTGCCTGTGGGGTGCAGACTGCACTCATCACAGCCCTGTGTGTGTGTGTCTCCTTGTGTGACCCTCTGTTCAGTTGTTTCTCTCCTCTCTCGGCAGGACGGCCAGCCTGATATCCTCTACATGTTTTGGAGTGATGTCACACACACTCTCTCAGTGGAGTTCCAGAGAGCTACGGCTGGTGAGGCTACATAGTAATGTCTGTTTCACAGAGTAACGCTGATGCACCCTAATAGCAGTGTGTGTGTGTGTGTGCGTGCTTACTCTCTGTCTGCGTCTCCTGCCACGTGGCCTGCAAGTAATGCTGTACCTGCATTTCCATGCGTTTGTGTGAGTGTATCAGTGGTACAGCACAGACAGTGGGGCCATCACTTTTCCCTTCTCCTATAAACCCTAAACGCCCCTCCCTGTCCCTTCCCAACCACTGTGGGGTATGATTACACCTCTCTGATGATATATACCCCCCTTTCAGACAGGACAGGGTCTATAAACACATACACACTCACCTTCTGTAATTTATACCCCGCCATGGGACCGGCCTTATATAAGGTGGAGATACAACCCAACAGCATCCATCCACACACACCGTGGAAAAACGTTTCCGCCCCCTCCTTATCTTACAGTAAGTGTGCCATTTCAGCAGAAGGGATAAATGTCAGTAGATGTAGAGGTGAGTAAAAGAGAGGTGTGTTTGGCTCCTGTGGTGCTGTTAACTCTATTTTCACACTGCGATCTGTGGGCTGCCTACCTATAGGATCTTTTGACTGCGTATGGAACTGTTTCTAAAATCTCGTTATAGACGCCGTTGTCTTTTCTCCTGCCGAGTTCTGTATCTAATGCCCTGGTGGTGAGAGACTCGAGAACATTGACTGATAGCAGATGACATGAAAAGGATACTAAGGGAAAATGTGTGCAACACAACCTATACAAAGTGCTCCCTTGGCAGGGTAAAGAAAGAGAGCAGTCGAGCTATGATCCAGTCACCATTGCACTAATCATTGTGTGTGTCTTTACCATGTCGTAAAGCCCACAGCAGCCTGCCTTGGAGGAATCAGTGTCTATTGATCCCTGCTCTAACACAGTACAGTGTTATCACCTGTTAATGATGCTCCTCATTCACTCTCACTGGTCAATACGGAGTTCATCCGCACAGGCCCAGTATCTCTCTTTCCTCCCTCTTTCTCTGCCTTTGTCTCCCTGGCTCACTCTCTCTCTATCCTTCCTCCGTCTATCTCTGTCTCTGTGCCAGTGCCCCCCACCCCTTCAAATATTTTTGTCTTAGTCTTTCTCTTATGGTGAAGTAACCTATGGTTCTATTAGCATATGAGAATTAGAATAAATATACAGAATGTCAAATACTATATGCACATTATCCTTTCTCCTCCTGTATACGAGAATATGATTTAGAGTAGTGTATATGAATGCTATCTATGCACATTATCCTGTCTCCTCCTGTATACGAGAATATGAATTAGAGTAGTGTATATGAATGCTATCTATGCACATTATCCTGTCTCCTCCTGTATACGAGAATATGAATTAGAGTAGTGTATATGAATGCTATCTATGCACATTATCCTTTCTCCTCCTGCCTGCGCTGCTCCCTCCAGACCTCATTAGAGCCTGAAAGTACTTCAGTTCAAACCTGTATGAATCATTATAAAACGCTATATTATGCATTCACCAAATCAATCTACATTAAAACAATCTGCATATCATCCCTTAACGAGCAACTAATCACTCGCAAAGTCAGGGAATTAACATAATAATGAGCGAGAAAATGTCACCGTTTATTTTCTGTTCTTTTAATCAGGATAGTCTTTCTGTTTCGGTCTCATCCCTTCATCCATGCTCTAGTCTGGTAATCAGGGATAATGTGATGTTTCTAGTTCACGGGAGCAGAAAGACTGTTCGTGTGCATCAAAGCAGATGTTTACCTTTGCAGTCATTAAAACACTGAAGGTGACATTTTACAGCTCCACTCTCCTGCTCGTCCTCCTTCTCATCCTTCTCTTTTTGTGACCTCCTTCTCACCCCCCCTCTCTCTCTCTCGCCGTCTCTTTCTCTCTCCAGCCTCATCCTTCCTCAAGCAGGCATTAGAGGGAGAGTACCCTAAGCTTCTCCGTCTTTATAACGACCTGTGGCGTCGGCTGCTGCAGTACAGCTCCAGCATCCAGGGGGTGATTTCGAGCAGCGCAGGGCTGGACATAGCCATGGACCTGCCCACCACAGAGACAGACAACCAGGACCTCTTCACACATGCCAAACACGACTACAAGTGAGTCTGAAGTGAACATACAGTTGAAGTCGGAAGTTTACATACACTTAGGTTGGCGTCATTAAAACTCGTTTTTCAACCACTCCACAAATGTCTTGTTAACAAACTATAGTTTTGGCAAGTCGGTTAGGACATCTACTTTGTGCATGACACAAGTCATTTTTCCAACAATGGTTTACAGACAGATTATTTGAATTATAATTCAATTCCAGTGGGTCAGAAGTTTACATACACTAAGTTGACTGTGCCTTTAAACAGCTTGGACAATCCAGAAAATGATGTCATGGCTTTAGAAGCTTCTGATAGGCTAATTGACATCATTTGAGTCAATTGGAGGTGTACCTGTGGATGTATTTCAAGGCCTACCTTCAAACTCAGTGCCTCTTTGCTTGATGTCATGGGAAAATCAAACGAAATCAGCCAAGACCTCAGAAAAACAATTGGAGACCTCCACAAGTCTGGTTCATCCTTGGGAGCAATTTCCAAACACCTGAACGTACCATGTTCATCTGTACAAACAATAGTACGCAAGTATAAACACCATGGGACCATGCAGCCGTCATACCGCTCAGGAAGGAGACGCGTTCTGTCTCATAGAGATTAACGTACTTTGGTGCGAAAAGTGCAAATCAATCCCAGAACAACAGCAAAGGACTTTGTGAAGATGCTGGATGAAACGGGTACAAAAGTATCTATATCGACATAACCTGAAAGGCTGCTCAGCAAGGAAGAAGCCACTGCTCCACAACCGCCATAAAAAAAGCCAGACTGGTTTGCAACTGCACATGGAGACAAAGAGCGTACTTTTTGGAGAAATGTCCTCTGGTCTGATGAAACACAAATAGAACTGTTTGACCATAATGACCTTCGTTATGTTTCGAGGAAAAAGGGGGAGGCTTGCAAGCTGAAGAACACCATCCCAACCGTGAAGCACGGGGGTGGCAGCATCATGTTGTGGGGGTGCTTTGCTGCAGGAGCGACTGGTGCACTTCACAAAATAGATGGCATCATGAGGATGGAAAATTATGTGGATATATTGAAGCAACATCTCAAGACATCAGTCAGGAAGTTAAAGCTTGGTTGCAAATTGGTCTTCCAAATGGACAGTGACCCCAAGCATACTTCCAAAGTTGTGGCAAAATGGCTTAAGGACAACAAAGTCAAGGTATTGGAGTGGCCACCACAAAGCCCCGACCTCAATCCTCTAGAAAATTTGTGGGCAGATCTGAAAAAGCGTTTGCGAGCAAGGAGGCCTACAAACCTGACTCAGTTACACCAGCTCTGTCAGGAGGAATGGGCCAAAATTCACTCAACTTATTGTGGGAAGCTTGTGGAAGGCTACCCAAAACGTTTGACCCAAGTTAAACAATTTAAAGACAAATACTAATTGGGTGTATGTAAACTTCTGACCCACTGGGAATGTGATGAAAGAAATAAAAGCTGAAAGAAATAATTCTCTCTACTAGTATTCTGACATTTCATATTCTTAAAATAAAGTGGTGATCCTAACTGACCTAAGACAGGGAATTGTTACTAGGATTAAATGTAGTTTAAATGTATTTGGCTAAAGTGTATGTAATCTTCCCGAAACATTAGAGACTAGACTACTCTCTCGCTCCTTTCTCCTTCTTTCTCTCTCTTTTTTTTTATCCCCCTCTCTCCATATCTCTCAGCTAACTTGTTACAGTATGCAGTCTGCGTCTTCACATCCTACTCACAGTGATCGAATGAGTCTCTCTCACACACACACACACACACACACACACACACACACACACACACACACACACACACACACACACACACACACACACACACACACACAGCCTTACCTCAACTAACCAGTGTGGGATTGTACCCAGCTTGCTGTGATTGACAGAAATAATTTCAGTATGAAGATTCTCATACACACACACACATTCCGTGATGCGTGGTGAATCTCAGAATGTAAAGTCTCTTTATATTCTGCTCCATCAGTACTAAAGCTGTAGGAGAGTTTAAACACGGGAGACCACTAGCAATTAAAACAGGCCACAGAACCGGTCACAGCCAGCACACTGATTAGTATGCATGGATGGAGCAGAAAGTAAACGTCCATTAAACCTGTTATATTTTAGAGTGCTCGGAGGAGAGTGTGTGTGTGTGTGGGAGGAGTGCCAGAAATAGTGAAAGAAGGGAGAGAGATAAAGCTTTTTCAAAGGCCTCCAGTGTGAGTGTATAAGAAGTCTGAGTGCATACATGGAGGACAGTAGCTATCTGACCAGAGAAAGCTATATAGCACCTCTCTGAGGAGAGACAGGGCTTTGTAGAGGAGAGAACAGAGAACGATTGAAGGACAGTTGAAGAAAACGATTGATAAAGGAACGTCAACATCAGAGTTTTATAGAATCCTGCTAGACCAGACTCACCCTCCCATCGCCCTGGTCAAAAGTAGTGCACTAAATAGGGAATAGGGTAGGGCTGACCTAATTTAGTCAACTGGTCGATAGGGTGTCGGCCCGAGATTTTTTTGGGGGGGGGGTCGAACAGTGGCATGTATGGCACACGAGACGCCTGTCTGAGTGGACTAATCCATTGCAGAGGCTGCGTGGATGGCACACCAGTATCACCAGGAGTACATTTACCGCTAATTCCTATCATTTCTAATCTACAATGTTTGTTTTGTTACGGTCATTTCTGTTGATGGATTCAAAATATTCTTAATATTGCAGTTTTACCGTTGTCATTGTAGGAGTGAACAACCTAGGCTACACTTGTGAAGAAAAGTTTGGGTTTATTTCATTCCATTTACAAGTTATTAATTGTTTTTTGTTTGGAGTGCTCTTGTCAATCTTGAGTAAGGACACACACCAGATTACGCATAGAACTAGGCTACCTGGCCTGCGTGCAAATGTAGGCTTATAAATGTACCCATTTGTGAATGTGATACTATTTATGATTGTCTTAACTCATCATCACTGTGGAGCTTCTCAAATATTTTTTTTTCTTCGACTCAAAAAGCAAGTAAACAAAGTGTGTTTTTACGTCCATTGAGAATGACAACAGTTCCTCAACGTAGCCTATTGGAAAAATATTTCCAGCTCTCTCTCTTTCGATAAACACTCCGCATGGAAGGGGAAAAAATGTCATGTGCTGGTGGATCCGGGGGAAATGTCATAAAAAATACCTACCTGATTACTTCTTATCCGTTGTGCAAATATCCTACAGCTGTATCTCAAGAGTTCACATACTTTATGCAACGTTGCAAGTTTGCTAGTGTGAGCTTCAGGCTGGATCCAAGTTAATAGTTGATACAATGTTTCAAGTTCCTTGCAGACAGGCCATGCATAGCCAATGTGATTAATAGGATATTTATTTTTATCAGGATGTGGTCTACCTGCAGGCTGCAATGTTTTTATATGGTAGGCTATTTTCACATATTGGCAATAGAAGTTACTTTTGGATTTGTATCATTTTCATTTAGATATCATTTTGATGAACCACTTGACATTGATTTTGAGATACGAAGACTTTATCAGAAATGAAATGTAACCCACGAAAATGTGCATATGATAATCATAACTGGCACACGGATCAGTAGAAATGGTACGATAACTTGGCACTCCAAGTGGAAAAGGTTGCCGACCGCTGGTGTGTCGCCTATTACCGGCAACTTCAGGAACCTAATGGCAGAATCTGCGAACGTCAGCTGGCAGGGGGAGGAAGAGGGCCGGGGAACAGGTATTTTTCTTCTCGTTAGGCTATATTGATCTCTTGTTCCCTCTTTAGTAATTTGTGTGTCTTGATTTTTAATTGCAGTGCTTAAAGCATCTGGCTAAGTATCCTGATTTTAGTATAGTTGATTTTATTCAAACATAGGTGTAATATAGACACCCTATGTGAGAATGCTGTTCATTGACTACAGCTCAGTGTTCAACACCATAGTGCCCACAAACTCATCACTAAGCTAAGGACCCTGGGACCAAACACCTCCCTCTGCAACTGGATCCTGGACTTCCTGACGGGCCGCCCCCAGGTGGTAAGGGTAGGCAACAACATCTGCGTGCTTAGTCCCTGTTCACCCACGACTGCGTGGCCAAGCACGACTCCAACACCATCATTAAGTTTGCTGACGACACACCGGTGGTAGACCTGAATCCCGACAACGATGAGAAAGCCTATAGGGATGGGGTCAGAGACAACAACCTCTCCCTCAACGTGAGCAAGAGAAAGGAGATGATCGTGGACTACAGGAAAAGTTGGGCCGAACAGGCCCCCATTCTCATCGATGAGGCTGTAGTGGAGCGGGTCGATAGTTTCATGTTCCTTTGTGTCCACATCACCAACAAACTAGAATGGTCCAACCACAAGACAGTCGTGAAGAGGGCATGACAACACCTTTTCCCCTTCAGGAGACTGAAAAGATTTGGCATGGGTCCCCAGATCCTCAAAAAGTTCTGCAGCTTCGAGAGCATCCTGACCGGTTGCATCACCACCTGGTATGGCAACTGCTCGGCATCCGACCGTAAGGCAGACGGTAGTGACGGTAGTGAGTACGGCCCAGTACATCACTGGGGCCAAGCTTCCTGCCATTCAGGACCTATATACTGTACTAGGCGGTGTCAGAGGAAGGCCCAAAAAATGATCACAGACTCCAGTCACTCAAGTCATAGACTGTTCTCCAGAGCACCAAGTCTAGGTCCGAAAGGCTCCTTAACAGCTTCTACCCCCAAGCCATAAGACTGCTGTTTAATAAAATGGCCACCCGGACTATTTGCATTGAGCCCCCCTTTGTTTTTACACTGCTGCTGTTTATTATCTATCCTGCCTACATGTACAAATGACCTCAACTAACCTGTACTCCCGCACATTGACTTGGTACCGGTAGCCCCTGTATGTAGCCTCGTTATTGTTATTTTATTGTGTTATTCTTTTGCTCTAGTTTATTTAGTAAATGTTTTCTTAACTGCATTGTTGGTTAAGGGCTTGTAAGTAAGCACGGTAAGGTCTACACCTGTTTGATTTGGCGCATGTGACTAATAACATTTGATTTGATTTGATTTTATATGTGGAAAAATACACGTTTAAACATTTTGAGCAATCGATTGGTCAAAAGAACGGACGACTCCGTCAACCAAGATTTTTAGAATAGGGTGCCATTTGGGACCGAGACCCTCTCTACTGGGTGAACTTCAAGCCTGACATATCCCTATCCTGCCTGTAGATGTCTGGGTAAGCAACTATATTTGTGACAGATGCAACAACCTGAGTGTTTAAATTGCAGTGTGATGGCTATGTGACCAGACAGGTGGAAATGGCTTCTGTACACTATAGCATCTGTCTATAACTGCTGGAGCCTGATATGAGTCACACATTAACCCAAAGGTGTGGAGCTCCAGGCCCAGCCAGGGGCCCTTGCTGCTCCCTGTTTCCCAGTAGGAGATCCTGTCCCTGGGTACTCAGGCTACAGCGCCTGGCCCCGCTGGTTTTCCCTCTGGCACTCAGTCAAGCTGAGTCAGTGTTGATTAACCAAGAGTACATGAGAGCAGACCCAGGTTATCTCCCTGACTCCATTAATTCTCTTTCTCTCCCTCTCTCTAGTACTCTCTTTTCTCTTGGGTCCCTCTCTCCATCTCTCTGTTTGCTCTCTGATGTAGAGCTGTCAGCCGGTGTGTTTTGTGTTGTCTCTCAGTGTTTAACCTTGTAATTACGGGCACTGCTGTGGGCCAAATGACCTCTGTTACTCAAGGTGTCTGTTGCTGTGGTAGGGCACTGAAGAGAGGGGGGGCTGAAGGGATGGAGAGTGGATGGAGGGAGGGAGGGAAGAGAGAGGTGTGTGTGTGTGAAGAAAGGACAGTAGGTACACTAACAAGCTGATAGAGAACTGCACAGACGGATAAAGTGAGGGAGGAGGATGGAAGGAGGTAGTGTGAAAAAGCCCAGACGGAGAAGTGACGGGTGGGAAGAGATGGATGAATCGGCTGGTTGACACTGAGGGATAAGTCAGAGGAGAGGGAGAGGGTGATGAGATGGAGAACAAACATTGAATGCACATTTGCTCGTGTGTGAAAATCACTCGTCGTCATTGTCATTATTCTCATTTAGCTACCGTTCAGTTAACGAGAGAGCACCATTAATCAATAGGCGCCCTGTCTGGTGAATTATGGTGCATAAATGACTGGCCAGATGAACCAAAGATTGGAGTGCTGCTGGAGAAGTGCATACAGCAGTGTGTGTGTGTGCGTGCGTGTGTGCACAAGCATGCGCAACCCCATATCCAACCTTGTCCCTTGACGCCCCTACAGGCTGCTGTTTGCTTGGGTTTCTCTACCTCTTCCCCATTTCATCAGTGTGAGAGAAAAGAGAGAGAGCAAGGGAGAGAGAGAGTCGGAAGAGAGGGTAGGCCTGCCAGAGCCTGTCACTGCTGATGTCTTTATCTCGCTCCAGCGGCACAGACGAGTCCACTGTGCGCTCGCTGTGGGTCTAGATCAGCGTGTGTGAGATGTGTAAATAGACAGAGAATCTGGCCTCTAGGCATGTTCCCAAATGTAGAACTTTGTTTAAACCAGGAAAATAATTAACAATCAATGTATATTGTATGTAAACACATTCATGAGACAAATAACGTACGTGTATGTGTGTGTGTGTGTGTGTAGTCCAGAGAAGGCTTTGAAGGACTCTGCAGCCCTACGAGGCAGCGTACCTCTCCAAGTCTCTGTCTCGTCTGTTTGAACCCATCAACCTGGTGTTCCCCATGGGGTGACGTAACCCCCCCTCCCACGACGAACTGGACAGCATCATCAAGACCATCACCAGGTACACACCTACACAAACACTGTTCTCCACTCAGGCAACATTCTCAGAACATGTTGTTCATTTCACTTTTTTTTGCTGATCCTGTTCTTCCCGATGTCCTACATGTTATATTATTATGTGTGTGTCCTCCACAGTGAGCTGAACGTGGCGTCGGCAGACACCAGTCTGACTCTGGCGGTGGTCAAGAACGCTGCCAAGACCGTCCAGCTCTTCTGCGTCAAGTCTGAGCAGCTGGTAGGTCTCCACAACAACCAATTGTCCATCAGTCAAACCCTGTTCTGTGGCTAAGTGGCAGCCCTGTGTGTCAGTGGGCGCAAGGAGAGGAGATGAGAGGGGAGGAGGAGAAGAGAACAGGAGAATAGAGGGGGGTAGAATAGTACAGATCGGTCAGAGAATGTCTCTCTCAGCCCATTGTCGTCAGTGTTCATTCAGAATTTCCCTGATGGTCATCATCAAGTGGGCTGCTTGGCTAGTCGGATGAGGAGGGTTACTGAGGAGGCTAGTGGCTGGGTTAGTGACCCATAGGGCTCTGGTCAAAAGTAGTGCAGTAATATATAGGGAATAGGGTGTCATTTGGGACACAAACACACAGTGTCTGAGTGGTTCCTCCTGCCTACGAATGTAGTCTTCAAAAGGTAGTGTTGACCTGAACATTAAGAAATAAAACATGTGTAGAGACAATCTCTCCACCCTGGCTCTCACTCTTGATTATATAGTGGATTAGAAGTAAACCCTACAGGCCTAGGAGCCCTCCATCTTCCAGCTCTTCACATATGTAGGAGCTGTGTCTACTGCGCTTTGTTTCGGGACAAACTGGATAACTCAGCGTTCCAGTGCGGTAATTGTTTGCTTGCCGAGGATTTTAGGCTTGAGGTGGCTTCCTTGATCACGCAGGTCGCCAGCCTATGTCAGAAACTGGATCGAGTGGGGCTTCTCCATCTGTCGGAGGCCTGCACCAGGCGCCGGGAGCAACGGGCTCAAGTTATCCTGCCTCTCGCCTGTCCAGAAAGGGTTCTCCAAATCCTGTGAAGCGTGGAAGTGGGTTGATTTCCTCGTCCTTCTCGCCTGCTGTGATTTTGGACAGCTCTATGGTAAGAACTTTGCGTACCTGGTGCAAAAATAATGTCCTGTCCCGGAGCTCTAGTAAATTACATTACTAAGCTGCTCCCGAATGTACTACGTCAGGACATGGAAATCGATTGTATCGTCGTCCATGTGGGTTTTAATGACATTATGAAGGGCAGCTCTGAAGGATTGAAACTGGATTTTAAAGAGCTGATTGACTCTCTGCTAGACAATCATATCTGGCCCTGTGCCCTCTCTGAATCGTGGCATTGAACACTTTAGCAGGCTTCTTTCTCTTCACAACTGGCTATGTGATTATTGCAGCTCAATGGGGGTAACTTTTGTTGACAATTTCTATACCTTTTGAAAACAAAACACATTTTATAAGGAGGATGGGATCCACCCAAATCATTTGGGTTTCATGATCCTTTCACAGCATTATAAGGCTGCGTTGAGACAATGCCTTATCAATGACCCAAGCCCAGCTCAGTTAATCCCTACAATTGTGTCAATGAGTTGTCATAATGCTTCAGCAAATGTAAATTATACCAGCGTTTGGTAGACACAATCTAAATAACCTAATTTATGTCCCTCTAACTGCCCTGAATGCATCTGCTGATCCTACAGCTATTGTATGCGGTAATCATGGGCCTATGAACCAGATTTATACTGTTAGCACTGAGGCGGTGTGCCCTAGGAGGAAGTCGACTGTGTGCAGCTCACCCTGCACTAACATAAAGAACATGAGCACATCTACTGCTGCTAAGCTTCCCAGTGAAGCAATGAAAACAAGTAAGCATCCCAGAAGAAAAGTGCTCAAAATTGCCCACGTTAACGTATGTAACTTAAGAAACAAGTTCCTGAAATCAATAATTTGCTGGTAGCAGATGACATTCATATTTGGACTATCGCTGAAACTCATTTAGATAATACCTTTGATGATACAGTGGTAGCAATACACGGTTATAACATTTACAGAAAAGACAGAAATGCCAATGGTGGAGGTGTTGCTGTTTATATTCAGAACCACATTCCTGTAAAGATTAAAGAGGATCTCATGTTAAATACTGTTGAAGTAATAGGGCTACAGGTTCATCTGCCTCACCTAACGCTCATTCTGGTGGGAAGCTGCTATAGACAACCAAGTGCTAGCAGTCTGTATCTGGATACCGTGTGTGAAATGCTTGATAATGTATGTGATATCAACAGAGGTATATTTTCTGGGTGATTTTAAATATTGACTGCCTTTCATCACGCTTCCCACTCAGGAAAAAGTTTCAAACTGTAACCAGTGCAGGCATCTACCAGGGTAGGTCAACCTACCAGGGTAGTTACAAACAGCACAGGAATGAAATCATCAACATGTATTGATCACATCTTTACTAACGCTGCACAAATTAGCTTGAAAGCAGTATCCAAATCCATCAGATGTAGTGATCACAAAAGAGTAGCCATATCTAGGTATATCAATGTTCCAAAGGCTGGGCCTAATATACTGTATAAGAGGTCATACAATAAGTTTTGTAGTGATTCCTATGGTATTGATGTAAAGAATATTTGTTGGTCTCTGGTGTGTAATGAGGAGCAACCAAACGCTGCACTTTGACACATTTATGAAATAGCTTATTTCAGTTACTAATAAGCATGCACCCATTTAAGAAAATGACTGTAAAAACGATTTAATCCCTGTTGATTGATGAGGATTTGAAAAATTGTATGGTTGAGAGGGATGAGGCAAAATGAATTTTATTTTTATTTTTTTATTTTAGTTCTCATTCAGTTCTCAACTAGGTAGGCCAGTTGAGAACAAGTTCTCATTTACAACTGTGACTTGGCCAAGATAAGGCAAAGCAGTGTGACACAAACAACACAGAGTTATACATGGGATAAACAAACGTACAGTCAATAACAATAGAAAAATTGTTCAGCTATTTGAGCCAGCAAAGGGGGCTTTATTATTCTTAGGTAGCGGAATGACTTTAGCTTCCCTCCAGGGCTGAGGGCACACGCTCTCTAGTAGGCTTAAATTGAAAACATGTCAAATAGGAGTGGCAATATCGTCCGCAATTATCCTCAGTCATTTTCCATCCAAGTTGTCAGACCCTGGTGGCTTGTCATTGTTTTCACCTCTTCCACACTCACTTTACAGAATAAAAAAACTTTCATAATTTGAAAAAATAGTGTTTGACCAGATACAATGCTATTTTACAGTAAACAAATTGACAACAGACATTCAGGACACTTATAGGGAAGGACATTCAACAAGCACAGCACTTACACAAATGACTGATGATTGACTGAGAGAAATTGATGATAAAAAGATTGGTGGGGTTGTTTTGTTAGACTTCAGTGCAGCTTTTGACATTGTCGATCGTAGTCTGCTGCTGATTTTTCAATCTTTACTAACGACTTTGAGTAAAGCCAGTGTGTCTATGTATGCGGATGACTCAACACTATACACGTCAGCTACAACAACGACTGAAATGACTGCAACACTTAACAAAGAGCTGCAGTTAGTTTCAGAGTGGGTGGCAAGGAATAAGTTAGGATTAAATATATTTTTACTAAAAGCATTGTTTTTGGGACAAATCATTCACTAAACCCTCAAACCCCACCAAAATCTTGTAATAAATAATGTGGAAAATAAGCAAGTTGAGTTGACGAAACTGCTTGGAGTGTACTGAATTGTAAACTGTCATGGTTAAAACATATTGATATAACAGTAGCTAAGATTGGGAGAAGTCTGTCCATAATAAAGTGCAGGTCTACCTTCTTAACAGCACTATGAACAAGTCAGGTCCTACAGGCCCTAGTTTTGTCGCACCTGGACTATTCAGTCGTGTGGTCAGGTGCCACAAACATAATAAAATTGCAATTGGCTCAGAACAGGGCAGCACGGCTGGCCCTTGAATGTACACAGAGAGCTAACATCAATAATATGCACGTCAATTTCTCCTGGCTCAAAGTGGAGGAGCGATCATTACTTGTATTTGTGAGAGGTATTGACATGTTGAATACATACCCCACAAGACATGCCACGAGGTTTCTTCACAGTCCCCAAGTCCAGAACAGACTATGGGAGGCGCACAGTACTACATATAACCATGTCTACATGGAACTCTATTCCACATCAGGTAACTGATGCAAGCAGTAGAATTAGATTTAAAAAAACAGATAAAAATACACCTTATGAGGGGCCTCCCAAGTGGTGCAGCGGTCTAAGACACTGCATTGCAGTGCTTGAGGCGTCACTACAGACCTAGTTTCAATCCCAAGCTGTGTCACAACCGGCCATGACTGGTAGTCCCATAGGGCGGCGCACAATTGGACCAGCGTCGTCTGGGTTAGGGGAGGGTTTGGCCGGGGGGGCTTTACTTGGCTCATCGCGTTCAAGCAATATATGAAAAATGATCAAATACTAGGTGGTAGGTGAATACTAGGTGGTAGGTGATCAAATACTTATGTCATGCAATAAAATGCAAATGAATTACTTAAAAATCATACAGTGTGATTTTCTGGATTTTTGTTTTAGATTCCGTCTCTCACAGTTGAAGTGTACCTATGATAAAAAATTACAGACCTCTACATGCTTTGTAAGTAGGAAAACCTGCAAAATCGACAGTGTGTCAAATACTTGTTCTCCACACTGTGTATATATATACAGTTGAAGTCAGAAGTTTACATACACCTTAGCCAAATACATTTAAACTCAGTTTTTCACAATTCCTGGCATTTAATCCTAGTAAGAATTCCCTGTCATAGGTCAGTTAGGATCACTACTTTATTTTAAGAATGTGAAATGTCAGAATAATTGTAGAGAGAATGATTTATTTCAGCTTTTATTTTTTTCATCACATTCCCAGTGGGTCCAAAGTTTATATACACCCAATTAGTATTTGGTAGCATTGTCTTTAAATTGTTTAACTTGGGTTAAACGTTTTGGGTAGCCTTCCACAAGCTTCCCACAATAAGTTGGGTGAATTTTGGCCCATTCCTCCTGACAGAGCTGGTGTAACTGAGTCAGGTTTGTAGGCCTCCTTGCTCGCACACGCCTTTTCAGTTCTGCCCACAAATTTTCAATATAATTGAGGTCAGGGCTTTGTGATGGCCACTCCAATACCTTTGACTTTGTTGTCCTTAATCCATTTTGCCACAACTTTGGAAGTATGCTTGGGGTCATTGTCCATTTGAAGACCCATTTGCGACCAAGCTTTAACTTCCTGACTGATGTCTTGAGATGTTGCTTCAATATACCCACATAATTTTCCGTCCTCATGATGCCATCTATTTTGTGAAGTGCACCAGTCGCTCCTGCAGCAAAGCACCCCCACAACATGAAGCTGCCACCCCCGTGCTTCACGGTTGGGATGGTGTTCTTCAGCTTGCAAGCCTCCCCTTTTTTCCTCCAAACATAATGAAGGTCATTATGGCCAAACAGTTCTATTTTTGTTTCATCAGACCAGAGGACATTTCTCCAAAAAGTACGCTCTTTGTCCCCATGTGCAGTTGCAAACTGTAGTCTGGCTTTTCTTATGGCAGTTTTGGAGCAGTGACTTCTTCCTTGCTCAGCGGCCTTTCAGGTTATGTCGATATAGGACTCGTTTTACTGTGGATATAGATACTTTTGTACCGGTTTCCTCCAGCATCTTCACAAGGTCCTTTGCTGTTGTTCTGGGATTGATTTGCACTTTTCACACCAAAGTACGTTAATCTCTAGGAGACGGAATGCGTCTCCTTCCTGAGCGGTATGACGGCTGCGTGGTCCCATGGTGTTTATACTTGAGTACTATTGTTTGTACAAATGAACGTGGGAGCTTCAGGAAATTGCTCCCAAGGAAGAACCAGACTTGTGGAGGTCTACAATTTTTTTTCTGAGGTCTTGGCTGATTTCGTTTGATTTTCCCATAATGTCAAGCAAAGAGGCACTGAGTTTGAAGGTAGGCCTTGAAATACATCCACAGGTACACCTCCAATTGACTCAAATGATGTCAATTAGCCTAGCAGAAGCTTCTAAAGCCATGACATAATTTTCTGGAATTTTCCAAGCAGTTTAAAGGCACAGTCAACTTAGTGTATGCAAACTTCTGACCCACTGGAATTGTGCTACAGTGAATTATAATTGAAATAATCTTTCTGTAAACAATTGTTGGAAAAACTACTTGTGTCATGCACAAAGTAGATGTCCTAACCAACTTGCCAAAACTATAGTTTGTTAACAAGAAATTTGTGAAGTGGTTGAGAAACGAGTTTTAATGACTCCAACCTAACTGTATGTAAACTTCCGACTTCAACTGTATATATTGTACCAGTCAAAAGCTTGGACACACCTACTCATTCAAGGGTTTTTCTTTATTTGTACTATTTTCTACATTGTAGAATAATAGTGAAGACATCAAAACTATATAATAACACACATATCAAATCATGTAGTAACCAAAAAAAGTGTTAAACAAATCAAAATATATTTGAGATTTGAGGTTCTTCAGTAGTCACCTGGAATTCATTTCAATTAACAGGTTTGCCTTGTTAAAAGTGAATTTGTGGAATTTATTTCCTTAAAGCGTTTGAGCCAATCAGTTCTGTTGTGACAAGGTAGGGGGGGTATACAGAAGATAGCCCTATTTGGTAAAAGATCAAGTCCATATTATGGCAAGAACAGCTCAAATAAGTAAAAAGAAACGACAGTCCATCATTATTTTAAGACATGAAGGTCAGTCAATACGGAAAATTTCAATAACTTTAAAGGTTTCTTCAAGTGCAGTCGCAAAAACCATCAAACGCTATGATGAAATTGGGTCTCATGAGGACCGCCACAGGAATGGAAGACCCAGAGTTACATCTGCTGCAGAGGATACGTTTATTAGAGTTACCAGCCTCAGAAATTGCAGCCCAAATAAATGCTTCACAGAGTTCAAGTAACAGACACATCTCAACATCAACTGTTTAGAGGAGACTCTGTGAATCAGTCCTTCATGGTCGAATTGCTGCAAAGAAACCACTACTAAAGGACACCAATAAAAATAATTGACTTGGTTTGGCCAAGAAACACGAGCAATGAACATTAGACTGGTGGAAATCTGTCCTTTGGTCTGAAGTCCAAATTTGAGATGTTTTGTTCCAATCGCTGTGTCTTTGTGAGACGTGGTGTGGGTGAACGGATGATCTCTGCATGTGTGTTTCCCACCGTAAAGCATGGAGGTGCTATGGTGTGGGGGTACTTTGCTGATGACACTGTCAGTTATTTATTTAGAATTCAATGCACACTTAACCAGCATGACTACCACAGCATTCTGCAGCTATACGCCATCCCATCTGGTTTGGGCTTAGTGAAACTATCATTTGTTTTTCAACTGGACAATGACCCAACACACCTCCAGGCTGTGTAAGGGCTATTTGACCAAGAAGGAGAGTGATGGAGTGCTACATCAGATGACCTGGCCTCCACAAGGGATGAGTCGGACTCCAGAGTGAAAGAAAAGCAGCCAAAAAGTGCTCAGCACATGTGGGAACTCCTTCAAAGCTGTTGGAAAAGCATTCCAGGTGAAGCTGGTTGAGAGAATGCCAAGAGTGTGCAAGCTGTCATCAATCCAAAGGGGGCCTATTTGAAGAATCTCAAATGCAAAATATATTTTGATTTGTTTAACACTTTTTTGGTTACTACATGATTTGATATGTGTTATTTCATAGTTTTGATGTCTTCACTATTATTCTACAATGTAGAAAATAGTACAAATAAAGAAAACCCTTGAATGAGTAGGTGTTCTAAAACTTTTGACCAGTAGTATACATATTACCTCAGTTACCTCAACTAACCGGTGCCCTCGCACATTGACTCTGTACCGGTACCCCCTGTATATAGCCTCCACATTGACTCTGTACCGGTACCCCCTGTATATAGCCTCCACATTGACTCTGTACCGGTACCCCCTGTATATAGCCTCCACGTTGACTCTGTATATAGCCTTGCTTGTTATTTTACTGCTGCTGTTTAATTATTTGTTACTTTTATTTTCTATTTTTTACTTAACACTTTTTTTTATTTTTTTATCTTTACTTCTTAAAGCATTGTTGGTTAAGTTCTTGTTAGTAAGCATTTCACTGTAAGGTGTACCTGTTGTATTCGGTGCATGTGACAAATACGATTTGATTTGACAAACACAGACATACTCAGGTGTGAACAGGAAGCTACTTCAGGGCTGGTATCCTGACACCTTTCTGTGTGTGTGTGTGTGGGCACGTGCATGTCATGAATGCCAGTTTGTGTGTGCATGTGTGTGCTTGTCTGCCATCCACGCAAGTACACTCTGAGCTAATAGTTAACTGTTGCTGTGCCATTTTTAGACCGTTGCTATGCCACCACTTTGCACATGTTGTCTGAACTCTCGCTTTTTCTCTCTCTGTCTTCCTGAGATGGCCCTAATTCCTCTCTCTGTCTTCCTGAGATGGCCCCAATTCCTCTCTCTGTCTTCCTGAGATGGCCCCAATTCCTCTCTCTCTGTCTTCCTGAGGGCCCTAATGTCTCTCTTTCTGTTATCCAATCAGCACTCTGTCTACGGTGTGAAGGTTCAGATTACTTCCAGATCATTCCACTCCCAATGTTATTTTCAGAGCTTGTCTATGACTTTTCCTCCTATTTTCTCCTCTCCAATCATTTGATTAAGTCTAGTAGGCATGATGAGGATTAGATTGTGTGTGTGACCTGCTTGTCATCACCTCTGACATGAGTGGTGGTGAGGTGTCCCCATCCGCCTGTGGAACATGGCCTGAAGACAGCAGCACAAACTGCTACTACAGCTGGATCCTGGTTCCTGCCCCATTTCTGTGTGGCCCCTCCTCGCTCTGCTATAGCAGTGGGAGCTGGCTTCTGGCTCCTGTGGGCCCTTGCTCTCACTGATGCTGTGTGTCTGCTGAGTACTACAGGTGCCCTGACTTTTCTCTCTCTCTTCCCTCCACCTATTTCTCTTTCTCCCCCCTCTCCCTTTCTCTCTCTCCTGCTCTCTCTCTTCCTCTATTTCTCTCCCTCCCTCCATCCTTCCATTCTTCTCTCACTCTCTCTTTCTCTCTAGCTGTCTACCCAGGGGGATGCCAGTCAGGTGATAGGGCCTCTCACAGAAGGCCAGAGGAGGAACATGGCGGTGGTCAACTCCCTCTACAGACTACACCAAGATGTTGCTAAGGTAACACACACACCAATACGCTCACACACACGTGTGAGAGCGAGAGATGCAGCGAGAGGGAGGGAGAGCGAGAGGAGCAGCGAGAGGGAGGGAGAGCGAGAGGAGCAGCGAGAGGGAGGGAGAGCGAGAGGAGCAGCGAGAGGGAGGGAGAGCGAGAGGAGCAGCGAGAGGGAGGGAGAGCATGCAGCGAGAGGGAGGGAGAGCGAGAGATGCAGCGAGAGGGAGGGAGAGCGAGAGATGCAGCGAGAGGGAGGGAGAGCGAGAGATGCAGCGAGAGGGAGGGAGAGCGAGAGATGCAGCGAGAGGGAGGGAGAGCGAGAGATGCAGCGAGAGGGAGGGAGAGCGAGAGATGCAGCGAGAGGGAGGGAGAGCGAGAGATGCAGCGAGAGGGAGGGAGAGCGAGAGATGCAGCGAGAGGGAGGGAGAGCGAGAGATGCAGCGAGAGGGAGGGAGAGCGAGAGATGCAGCGAGAGGGAGGGAGAGCGAGAGATGCAGCGAGAGGGAGGGAGAGCGAGAGATGCAGCGAGAGGGAGGGAGAGCGAGAGATGCAGCGAGAGGGAGGGAGAGCGAGAGATGCAGCGAGAGGGAGGGAGAGCGAGAGATGCAGCGAGAGGGAGGGAGAGCGAGAGATGCAGCGAGAGGGAGGGAGAGCGAGAGATGCAGCGAGAGGGAGGGAGAGCGAGAGATGCAGCGAGAGGGAGGGAGAGCGAGAGGAGCAGCGAGAGGGAGGGAGAGCGAGAGGAGCAGCGAGAGGGAGGGAGAGCGAGAGGAGCAGCGAGAGGGAGGGAGAGCGAGAGGAGCAGCGAGAGGGAGGGAGAGCGAGAGGAGCAGCGAGAGGGAGGGAGAGCGAGAGGAGCAGCGAGAGGGAGGGAGAGCGAGAGGAGCAGCGAGAGGGAGGGAGAGCGAGAGGAGCAGCGAGAGGGAGGGAGAGCGAGAGGAGCAGCGAGAGGGAGGGAGAGCGAGAGGAGCAGCGAGAGGGAGGGAGAGCGAGAGGAGCAGCGAGAGGGAGGGAGAGCGAGAGGAGCAGCGAGAGGGAGGGAGAGCGAGAGGAGCAGCGAGAGGGAGGGAGAGCGAGAGGAGCAGCGAGAGGGAGGGAGAGCGAGAGGAGCAGCGAGAGGGAGGGAGAGCGAGAGGAGCAGCGAGAGGGAGGGAGAGCGAGAGGAGCAGCGAGAGGGAGGGAGAGCGAGAGGAGCAGCGAGAGGGAGGGAGAGCGAGAGATGCAGCGAGAGGGAGGGAGAGCGAGAGATGCAGCGAGAGGGAGGGAGAGCGAGAGATGCAGCGAGAGGGAGGGAGAGCGAGAGATGCAGCGAGAGGGAGGGAGAGCGAGAGATGCAGCGAGAGGGAGGGAGAGCGAGAGATGCAGCGAGAGGGAGGGAGAGCGAGAGATGCAGCGAGAGGGAGGGAGAGCGAGAGATGCAGCGAGAGGGAGGGAGAGCGAGAGATGCAGCGAGAGGGAGGGAGAGCGAGAGATGCAGCGAGAGGGAGGGAGAGCGAGAGGAGCAGCGAGAGGGAGGGAGAGCGAGAGGAGCAGCGAGAGGGAGGGAGAGCGAGAGATGCAGCGAGAGGGAGGGAGAGCGAGAGGGAGGGAGAGCGAGAGGAGCAGCGAGAGGGAGGGAGAGCGAGAGGAGCAGCGAGAGGGAGGGAGAGCGAGAGGAGCAGCGAGAGGGAGGGAGAGCGAGAGGAGCAGCGAGAGGGAGGGAGAGCGAGAGGAGCAGCGAGAGGGAGGGAGAGCGAGAGGAGCAGCGAGAGGGAGGGAGAGCGAGAGGAGCAGCGAGAGGGAGGGAGAGCGAGAGGAGCAGCGAGAGGGAGGGAGAGCGAGAGGAGCAGCGAGAGGGAGGGAGAGCGAGAGGAGCAGCGAGAGGGAGGGAGAGCGAGAGGAGCAGCGAGAGGGAGGGAGAGCGAGAGGAGCAGCGAGAGGGAGGGAGAGCGAGAGGAGCAGCGAGAGGGAGGGAGAGCGAGAGGAGCAGCGAGAGGGAGGGAGAGCGAGAGGAGCAGCGAGAGGGAGGGAGAGCGAGAGGAGCAGCGAGAGGGAGGGAGAGATGCAGCGAGAGGGAGGGAGAGATGCAGCGAGAGGGAGGGAGAGCGAGAGATGCAGCGAGAGGGAGGGAGAGATGCAGCGAGAGGGAGGGAGAGCAAGAGATGCAGCGAGAGGGAGGGAGAGTGAGAGATGCAGCGAGAGGGAGGGAGAGCGAGAGATGCAGCGAGAGGGAGGGAGAGCGAGAGGAGCAGCGAGAGGGAGGGAGAGCGATTAAATTCTACAACCACCTAAAAGGAAGCGATTCCCAGACCTTCCATAACAAAGCCATCACCTACAGAGAGATTAACCTGGAGAAGAGTCCCCTAAGCAAGCTGGTCCTGGGGCTCTGTTCACAAAAACAAACAGATCCCACAGAGCCCCAGGACAGCAACACAATTAGATCCAACCAAATCACGAGAAAACAAAAAGATAATTACTTGACACATTGGAAAGAATTAACAAAAAAACAGAGCAAACTAGAATGCTATTTGGCCCTAAACAGAGAGTACACCGTGGCAGAATACCTGACTACTATGACTGACCCAAACTTAAGGAAAGCTTTGACTATGTACAGACTCAGTGAGCATAGCCTTGCTATTGAGAAAGGCCGCCGTAGGCAGACCTGGCTCTCAAGAGAAGACAGGCTATGTGCACACTGCCCACAAAATGAGGTGGAAACTGAGCTGCACTTTCTAACCTCCTGCCAAATGTATGACCATATTAGAGACACATATTTCCCTCAGATTACACAGATCCACAAAGAATTTGAAAACACTTCCGATTTTGATCAACTCCCAAATCTACTGGGTGGAATACCACGGTGTGCCATCACAGCAGCAATATGTGTGACCTGTATAAAGCCCCTTGAATAAAGCCCCTTGAATTAAATTGAGAAGCAGCGAGAGGGGGAGAGAGAAGCAGCGAGAGGGTGAGAGAGAAGCAGCGAGAGGAGGAGAGAGAAGCAGCGAGAGGAGGAGAGAGAAGCAGCGAGAGGAGGAGAGAGAAGCAGCGAGAGGAGGAGAGAGAAGCAGCGAGAGAGAGAGGGAGAGAAGCAGCGAGAGGGAGAGAGAGAAGCAGCGAGAGGGAGAGAGAGAAGCAGCGAGAGGGAGAGAGAGAAGCAGCGAGAGGGAGAGAGAGAAGCAGCGAGAGGGGGAGAAGCAGCGAGAGGGGGAGAAGCAGCGAGAAGGGGAGAAGCAGCGAGAGGGGGAGAGAAGCAGCGAGAGGGGGAGAGAAGCAGCGAGAGGGGGAGAGAAGCAGCGAGAGGGAGAGAGAGAAGCAGCGAGAGGGAGAGAGAGAAGCAGCGAGAGGGAGAGAGAGAAGCAGCGAGAGGGAGAGAGAGAAGCAGCGAGAGGGGGAGAAGCAGCGAGAGGGGGAGAGAAGCAGCGAGAGGGAGGGGGAGAGAGAGAAGCAGCGAGAGGGGGAGAGAGAAGCAGCGAGAGGGGGAGAGAGAAGCAGAGAGAGAGAGAAGCAGCGAGAGGGGGAGAGAGAAGCAGCAAGAGGGGGAGAGAGAAGCAGCAAGAGGGGGAGAGAGAAGCAGTGAGAGAGAGAAGCAGTGAGAGAGAGAAGCAGGGAGAGAGAGAGAAGCAGCGAGAGGGGGAGAGAGAGAGAAGCAGCGAGAGGGGGAGAGAGAGTGAAGCAGTGAGAGGGGGAGAGAGAGAAGCAACGAGAGGGGGAGAGAGAGAAGCAGCGAGAGGGGGAGAGAGAGAAGCAGCGAGAGGGGGAGAGAGAAGCAGCGAGAGGGGGAGAGAGAGAAGCAGCGAGAGGGGGAGAGAGAGGGGGAGAGAGAGAAGCAGCGAGAGGGGGAGAGAGAGAAGCAGCGAGAGGGGGAGAGAGAGAAGCAGCGAAAGGGGGAGAGAGAGAAGCAGCGAGAGGGGGAGAGAGAGAAGCTGCGAGAGGGGGAGAGAGAGAAGCTGCGAGAGGGGGAGAGAGAGAAGCTGCGAGAGGGGGAGAGAGAGAGAAGCAGCGAGAGGGGGAGAGAGAGAGAAGCAGCGAGAGGGGGAGAGAGAGAGAAGCAGTGAGAGGGGGAGAGAGAGAGAAGCAGCGAGAGGGGGAGAGCGAGAAGCAGCGAGAGGGGGAGAGCGAGAAGCAGCGAGAGGGGGAGAGCGAGAAGCAGCGAGAGGGGGAGAGCGAGAAGCAGCGAGAGGGGGAGAGCGAGAAGCAGCGAGAGGGGGAGAGCGAGAAGCAGCGAGAGGGGGAGAGCGAGAAGCAGCGAGAGGGGGAGAGAGAGAAGCAGCGAGAGGGGGAGAGAATCAGCGAGAGGGGGGCGCACGAGGGAGCGATGCGGCGCGAGAGGGGGAGAGATGCGGCGCGAGAGGGGGAGAGAGAGAAGCGGCGAGAGGGGGAGAGAGAGAAGCGGCGAGAGGGGGAGAGAGAGAAGCGGCGAGAGGGGGAGAGAGAGAAACGGCGAGAGGGGGAGAGAGAGAAGCGGCGAGAGGGGGAGAGAGAGAAGCGGCGAGAGTGGGAGAGAGAGAAGCGGCGAGAGGGGGAGAGAGAGAAGCGGCGAGAGGGGGAGAGAGAGAAGCGGCGAGAGTGGGAGAGAGAGAAGCGGTGAGAGGGGGAGAGAGAGAAGCGGCGAGAGGGGGAGAGAAAGAAGCGGCGAGAGGGGGAGAGAGAGAAGCGGCGAGAGGGGGAGAGGGAGAAGCGGCGAGAGGGGGAGAGAGAGAAGCAGCGAGAGGGGGAGAGGGAGAAGCGGCGCGCGAGGGAGAGATGCGGCGCGAGAGGGAGAGAAGCAGAGAGAGGGATGACGAAGGAAGGGATGGAGTCAGATGTAGAGAGAGAGCAAGAGAGAGAGAGAGAGAGAGAGAGTAAGAGGGAGGAGATGTGGAAACGTATTCCTTAATATGGCCCATTAAAGATGTATGATCTGCCCTGGTGCTGGGGCCTGTGTGATTAATAGTGGCATAAAAATAGATTACTCTGCCATCAAATATTTAGTGGCCTGGGAGATTGTCAAAATTGTACAATTTGAAAGCAGAGTGAGGCCGTTTCAGAAAGAACGCCTGGTTATTTTAAGAGGGAGGGAGGGAGGGAGGGGGAGAAAAGAAGGATGTGATGGAAGGAGGGACGTGGAGGATAGGAGAGGAGAGGAGAGGAAGGAGGGAGGATAAATGCTGTAATAACCGTTAGAGGAATACGGAGGGATATGTGAGGAAAGAGACGATTAGGGTTTGTCAGGTTTCACTGTAAGCTGACCTTTGTGTGTGTGTGTGTGTGTGTGTGTGTGCGTGTTCTCAGGTGATATCAGGATTGGGGTCATGTCCTCCGGCTGCTGAACATGCTCTCACTGCTTCCCTAGAGGTAAGACACACTCGTCTCCTCCCATACTGATCTACTCTTTTCCCCTCTCTACTCCTCCTCCTCTCATCTCATCTCCCCTACTTCAGGGGGCTTCACCCCCCCTTCGTCCCCCAAAAGGAGGGGGAAAAGTCCGAATTGTGGAATCGAAAAGGAAAAATAAGGTTCAAAAGACGTGAAAACGTCTTCCGTTGTGGATACCGTATATTTTTTTAATTCGAGAAAAATCTTCATCTTCCCCTCTTCTTTCTCTCCATTCTATCGGATGTGCAGATGGTTGTGGATTATGCTGTTGGTTTTTCATTATGGGGTTTGAATGGGCACTTTTGGAACTGAGTTCTGGAAACCAAATATTGGTATTGCTGCTGCATCTCCCCCTGGGAGGTAAAAGGGTAAACACTGAGTGGAGTGTGTAGACTCTTCTTTGGCAATCACTTGCTTTTTCTCACAAAGATATTTTGTTGTAACTGGGAAGACGGTCGGAGGCTTGTTTCTCTCTGCTTTCCGCCAATCCCACACGCCACACACAACGGAGGGGACTTTGTTAACTTTAGAGAGGAGATCTGAGCAGAGATCCGGTTATCTATTGTTGGCAGGGGCTTAGCTGACTAGCACACAAACAAACACAAACACACACAAACTGGGTCAGGTCTATTGAGTTTAGATTGATCTAAAGATGGACGATAAACTGGCGGCACCACTCCGAACCCCACGACAGACACACACACACACACATGCCCAAACACACAAACAGTCTCACACACACTCCTAGATCGCACTGCAAATGTCCGCTTATCAGCAAATCACATTCATGCAGCCTAGACGACCAGCAGCCACCTGTCTGTTTAGGTTGCTAGGCAATGGCAGACTTAAGCCAATCAGGTGTGTCCCTGTGGAGACGGTGTCCTTCTGCCACACACCTGGCCTGCAGATGCAAGCAGTTATGGTAATGTTTGTTCAGTTCATGTCTCCACTAATATTTGAGATGTCATTGTCTGACTGAGTTGTTTCAAAGTTATGACACAACCCTTTTGTATGCCTTATTAAATGATGCACTGTCTTGTGTGCCTGTAGGGAGTACAGGCTCTGATGGCCAGTGCAGTACAGCCTCTCCTGCTGTCGGTCAGTGACTCCATAGAAGCCATCATCATCACTATGCATCAGGAAGACTTCTCTGGGTTAGTATACACACACACTTTCAAACACCACAATCCTCCAGCTAGTCGCCCCCTTTCTAGGAGTAAGGTTGGGGTTTAAGTTGTTATAAAGGGTAACGTTTACAGGTGGGCTTGGTGACGTACTGCTACAGAGCATCATATGTGACAATAAGTGATCTGTGAAGCTATTATCTGATTGTCTCTGTGTTCCACCTGGCTCTAAACAGCATCTGTTGCTAATTTACATTTACAGTGTTTCTCTCTTTCCCCTGAGCTTGTGTTGTAATACAAGCATGACATTTACACACTCATACACACATCCTCAGACTATCTACTGTTCTACACACACCGCTCTGCTCTTGTATAGCATCCTGTGTGTGCGTGTGGGTGTGTATGTTGTCTCTTCAGCCCCCTTTCATGATCAGATAAACACAATGTGGTGAAGTAGATGAACTCACCCCTGCCCCCTTTCTCCCCAACAAATACACTTGCGCGCGCACACACACACACACACTTGCTCTTGCATTGCGCAGCGGGAGCTCCTTGCAGTGATCTTAAAACTTGTTCTAAAACCCACTCACCCTGTTCCTCACACACACACACACACACACACACACACACACACACACACACACATCCTCTGAGTGAACTCTTGGTCTCGCTACCGTCCCAGTCTCTCTGATCCATTGACCGTTTCCCAGATATAAACCATACATACACCCTGTAGCAGAGTAGCTGTTGCAGGATTTTAGTCACAGCGGCGATATTGACATGTTAAAAAAAAAGACTGAGGGGTTTGATTTTGTAAAAAGGTCAAGTCTGACTCCCCAAGCATCCATACAATGCCAGCCAAGGCAATAGCCCAGTGAAACCTAGCTGTGAGACCAGCAGCTCACTTGTATATGTGTGTACACACAAGTAGAACCAGTCTGGACTATAGAATTAAGAATGAATTTAATAGGATCTTTATGGTCTAGACCAGCGGTTCCCAAACTGTGGGGCGCGCCCCCTAGGTGGGGTGGCGGGGTCCGGCTTTCAACTTACTAGTGAAAGTTGTAACAGTAGAATGCACAAGGTGACATTTCTAAATTGGTTAGTGCATCATCAGTTCCTCTTGTCGTGTCAGTCATTACATACCTCAGAGAGCTAGTTAGAAGCCCATGTCGGATAACGTTTTCCAGCTCGGTCTTTTTAGCCCATAGATTAATTTTTTTGGTAATGTTCGAGTCACTCAAATATCACGAGTACACATTAGAACATGGCAAAATGTATAGAATTGCAAGAAAATGAGCTTTAAAACTGCAAAATGTTCTCTGCACCCAATGACCAAATGTGTAGAATTGCAGGAAATAATATTTTACACCTGCTAAATGTTCTCCCTGCTAACAAGAGGGGTGTGAACAGTGGTTGTGCCAAGATAAATAGACGGGGCTGTTTTCCAAAGCTGGAAGGGGGGCCTGAGTAAAAAAGTTTAGAGAGTTTAGACCCTCTACAGTTGCATTCAGATATTCTCCCTCCATTCATATTAGCCAGACTCGTCTCTGTACAATAGAGAGGCTCCCAATGGACCTGTAGACTCTGTTAGTCTTGGGGCTTTGCAGTCACGACACAGAGACACACACACACACACAGCTAGCAGGGTCCCGTTAGACAGAGCCACACAAAGGGTCCCTGCGTCAGTACTGTAGCCTCCTGCCGCTGGCTAAATGTTATCGGCCCCTGGCACACGCTGGTTATTCTGTCACGGCCATACATACAGAGACCGAGAGCTCAGATTGACATTCAGCGCTCTGAATACAGACTAGACTGCTTTGCGCTCTCTGATCTTACACAGACAAGGCCCTGCTGGTACTTAGCCGACTCGCAGATACACACATTTTGCATACACACACACATTCAGTAACACACACACACATAGGTTTAGTGTGTAGTCACTCAATCATTGTGGGCAATGGCCTGAGGTTCAAGGTTACGAGTCAGACCCTTAGTCTGTGACCTATACTAACCATAGGGTGTGTGTGTGTGTCTGTGTTCTATATATGTCTCTGTGTCCAGGTCTATGTCCACCCTGGGGAAGCCGGACGTGCCCTGTTCTCTGTACATGCGGGAGCTACAGGGCTTCGTGGGCCGTGTGATGGCGGACTACTTCCGCCACTTCCAGTGTGTCGACTTCATATACGACAACACGGAGAGCATCGCCCAGCGCTGCATCACACTGTTCATCCGCCACGCCAGCCTGCTGCGCCCCCTGGGGGAGGGAGGCAAGATGAGATTGGCGGCTGACTTCGCTCAGGTGAGGAGAAGGGCTTTATGTGAGGGTGTTATCGGTATCTCTCTCCGTATCTGCCTGTCTCTTGGGTTTTCCTGTGCATTTTGAAGTTCACCAAGTAACTCTATATTCGTGTTCTCACTGTGCTATTTCTTCTCTGTGTTTTTAGATGGAGCTGGCCGTCGCTCCTCTCTGTAGGAGAGTGTCTGAGCTGGGGAAACCCTACCGCCTGCTGAGATCATTCAGGTGTGTTATTACATCCCTGCTTGTTACACATGTATGACGCATTAGTGACACATAGTTGTTGCATCAGTTATGTCACCTATTCCTGTTAAACCTTTGAGATGGGGAACGTCTCAATAGCAGCGGTAGTTTCCAGAGTGAGGGTGGATCTTAATGAAGATGTTAGTCATTATTGGAGGGTTAGAGAGCTGTAATTCTCCCTACCGTCTGCCTCGGTCTCTACTTAGACGCTCGGATAATGCGTTAAAGATAATGGGTAAAGGCGTAACATAATGAACATGTTATTTCGGCTAGACACCTCAATGTAGACGAGACATTTTGTGTGTGTGTGTGTGTGTGTGTGTGTGTGTGTGTGTGTGTGTGTGTGTGTGTGTGTGTGTGTGTGTGTGTGTGTGTGTGTGTGTGTGTGTGTGTGTGTGTGTGTGTGTGTGTGTTGTTAGGCCCCTGCTGTTCCAGAACAGTGAGCTGATAGCCAGCAGTCCAGCCGTGGGGAATCTGATTCCATACAGCACCCTGCTACACTTCCAGTTCACCAGAGCACCGTCTGAGCTCAAATCACCTCACCAGGTACACACACTATATATACAAAAGTATGTGGACACCCCTTCAAATTAGTGGATTTGGCTATTTCAGCCACACCTGTTGCTGACAGGTGTATAAAATCGAGCACACAGCCTTACAATTTCCATAGACAAACATTGGCAGTAGAATGGCCTTACTGAAGAGCGCAGTGACTTTCAACGTGGCACCGTCATAGGATGCCACCTTTCCAACAAGTCAGTTCGTCAAATTTCTGCCCTGCTAGAGCTGCCCCGGTCAACTGTAAGTGCTGTTATTGTGAAGTGGAAACGTCTAAGAGCAACAGCGGCTCAGCCGCAAAGTGGTAGGTCACACAAGCTCACAGAATGGGCCCGCCGAGTGCTGACGTGCGTAGCATGTCAAAATCGTCTGTCCTCTGTTGCAACACTCACTACTGAGTTCCAAACTGCCTCTGGAAGCAAGGTCAGCACAAGAACTGTTCGTTGGAAGCTTCATGAAATGGGTTTCCATGGCCGAGCAGTCCCACACAAGCCTAAGATCACCATGCGCAATTCCAAGCGTCGGCTGGAGTGGTGTAAAGCTCGCCGCCATCGGACTGTGGAGCAGTGGAAACGCGTTCTCTGGATTGATGAATCACGCTTCACCATCTGTCAGGCCGTCGGACGAATCTGGGTTTGGCGGATGCCAGGAGAAAGTTTGGTGGAGGAGGAATAATGGTCTGGGGCAGTTTTTCATGATTCGGACTAGGCCCTTTAGTTCCAGTGAAGGGAAATCAATGCTACAGCATACAATTACATTCTAGACGATTCTGTGCTTCCAACTTTGTGGCAACAGTTTGGGGTAGGCTCTTTGCTGTTTGCTGTACACAAAACGAGGTCCATACAGAAATGGTTTGTCGAGTTCGGTGTTGAAGACCTTGACTGGCCTGCACAGAGCCCTGACCTCAACCCCATCGAACATCTTCGGGATGAATTGGAACGCTGACTGCGAGCCAGGTCCAATCACCCAACATCAGTGCCCGACCTCACTAATGCTCTTGTGGCTGAATGGAAGCAAATCCCTGCAGCAATGTTCCAACATCTAGTGGAAAGCCTTTCCAGAAGAGTGGAGGCTGTTATAGCAGCAAAGGGGGGATATCATATCAATGCCCATGATTTCAGATGTTCGACGAGCAGGTGTCCATATACATTTGGTCATGTAGAGTACCCATACACACTCCTATACACACTAATCTATACTGCTTCCAACCATCGTTATCTTAACTTGGTATTAATTCTTCCTCTTCCACAGAGAGCAGAGTGGTCCATCGCTCGCTACTCCCAGTGGCTGGATGACCACCCTTCAGAGAGAGACCGCCTCACACTCATTAGGTAACTGCAGGAGAACGACAAACGTCTTACAGCCTTTGAGACCGCTGGTGGGTTGTTTGGTATCACTCAGAGGAGTGAGTGAGCACCCTCTTGTGGTAAAATGATGAAATTCCTATCAGTTCTATTGGGTAGTGTGTCTTTAGTAATGCCATCTCCTTCTGTGTGTGCTAGGGGTGCTCTGGAGGCCTACATGCAGAGTGTGAGGGCTCGTCAGGGGAAGGAGTTTGCCCCGGTCTACCCCATCATGGTCCAGCTGCTGCAGAGGGCCACCAGCGGAGCCCAGGACCTGAGGGAACTACAGCTCCCATGATGCAACTGTCTGCACTTCACATGAGCATGGAGAACACATCCCAATATTATGACTATAGAATTAGTAGAACGGACATGGCTATGAAAATCGTTTGGCTTTTTTTATGTGCCACCCAACAGAAGTTTCCATTATTGATATGACTTCAGTGTTGCTCGTTTCTATGGATGTGATGAGCAGCAATTCCAAATTGAAAACTACCCACAATGTTGTATGAAAATGTCTGTTCTGCTAATTCTATGGCTATGCCACAGAGGGCAGCACAAGGGGGCAGTTACCTGTGCTTCATACTGGTGAATGGGAAATACACACTTGCTAGTTATTGGTAGGGCCTTTACTGGTTAAACAAATGTTGTACTATTAAATGCTTTATGGTGAACAATACTTATTATAAGGAATGATTGATGGTAGGGCTTTAATAATAGTTAACCTAATCTAAGGGCTCGATTCAATCCGTATCGCGGAAATTCCGCATTAAAGGCAATGTCCTTGCCGTGTTAGCGGAGACTGCATTCACGGTAAACGATGTCGGTTCAGAGTGTGCTATCTGTAACGCTTCAGCGATATGGTTTGAATAGAGCCCTTAGTCGATTACACATAACTGATTCAGCTCTTTTCCCCTGTCTGGTCTATAGAACTGTTCATATGTTATCTTATTTAATGAGGTCCTGTCGATGTAAAGCTCTAAGGTTGTGGTTATAAAACGAGAAGTTAAACAAGTTGTCGTGCCTGATGTGAAGGCTTGTATCTTGAGCCCCGTTTATACCTGGTAACATGCAGCATGTGTCTTGATCTTGTCCACATTTTGAGACGGGTGTAGATGATTAAAATGACTGACCTTCAGTATACATGTATTGGTTGGATGAAAGCTCAGTGGGCAGAGTTGAGGTGACTAGTGAGTCAAATAAAATAACGGCCTTACAGGTGGATGGGTATTATATGCATGTTGCGATCCACATGGGTGCCAGTTCAAATCCCAGTTGTGAACTTTAAATGAGGTGCACTAGGATAGGATGATGCTTTTTCTCAAAGGTAGTCTATTTATAGCCCTGGTTACACCTTGCATTAATTAAATGTGGTTTTTGTGATCAAGATGATCCGATCACTCTGTTCAAGGTTTGTCAGGTTTACACATGGTGTATTCATTAATGCAAACAAGATCAGGGCTCTAGACATGTTTTTCAAAGAGTATCTTGCTATTGAACTTCCTTGGTTTGGCTGAGTGTTTTTATGTAACTGCCTGAAAAATGTTAGTACCCACAAGGCAAAAATGTTAAATCTTTTTTTTTTTACAAGGATAGGGATAATATTTCCACAGCTTTATTTGTACATGCTTCATTGGGAATTACACTGACACAAACAGACAAATACAGGAAGTAGTCTTTAAACGGGCCACTTCCATTGGTTGACAGGAGGCTCTTCAATCAGTGGTTCCCATGGTTTCCATTCCGCCATCTTCCTGGATAGAGCCAACTCACACTCCGCCTGGAGGAAATGAGTGGGTCAGATAAGGCAAGAGATGTATGATGAAGAGGGAGATACAGTATGTGGGAGGTTTTTGAATGCTACAAAACAATGTAGCCGTGGTTACACCTTGCATTAACATGGCTGTCGTCATCTGATCGAGATTTGTTGTGTCTACACGCGGTCATAAAATGGGATTCTTATCTGCCCACTTCGTATTGTGACCAGATTCCCTGGTCCCTCCCTGTAGGCAAATTAATTCAACCTGCTTTGGAACTACCGTTATGAGAAGCTGTATAAATTGACAGAAAACAGCACGCTTTTATACTCATCATTACAGCCTACTTTTGTTATCCAATGATTTAAGACTGGGCGTAATAGACTACTGTCCCGATAACCTCGACTTGTACAATATTCAGAGAATCTCTCCGATCCCTAACAATGTCACCACACAAACAATTTGACTATCTGGATGTATGTACAAAATACTATTATTGCACAGTATAAATAAAAATTACACTTAGGCCCTAATGCACACAGTAAAAACAGGATAAGTTACAAAGTGCATCTCTGAATGGCACAACGCATTATCTGGATAGGTTTGTTCTTTACGCATCGATGTTTACATACATCTTTATATTTATTGTAATATTGTAAATAACCTTTAGTATAGGCCTAAACAGTATTAAAGGAATAAAAAAGTAACATGCTGGGAGAATGACTGGTTTAGTTTCCTCCAAACCATTGATAATTCGCTAACGGTACCTCAATATGATAACCTATAGCAAGACGTGTGGTCAAATTAGAAATGCATGGATAAAAGCAGCAATCTATAAAAAGTGCAAAAGGAGCAAGCATGTAAAGTAAAGGCTTTATGAAAGGAACAGAGTCAATCTAAAAGTAGCCTAAAGAGTCCTTCGTAATTGAAACCTACATTAGCCTATTGGACAGTAGCCTCGCTCATGCTTAGGCTACAGAAAGCTATGCGCCTCTACGCATCAGTTTGGACATCTTCTGCACTTTATTGATATCTGAAAAGGATTGCATTATAATATCACTGTATTATTTTCATATCTGACACAGCAACTGAAATGGACTATTCACATCTCACAAAATGGACTATTCACTATTCACATCCTCCCCCTGTACTGAAGGGAACATTAGGCCTATACCTTACCATACACTGCTCTCTTCTGCTCCATCCCCAACACATGGTTACTTCAGTTTAAATTCTGCTATTACAGTCCTTGGCCTTTCTGTAGCCTATGATGTTTTCAAACATTTGATTTTGGCCTGGCATTTGATGTGAGAACGGGAGAACCCTTTTTCTCTCATTCGGGACAATATCTTTTAAACATATTTTTCTATTTGCTAATTTTAAGCAGAGCTGGACACGGTATTGGACTGTGACATATCTGACCACAGTGCCAGTTGGCACTTGGTTTCTAAAGACCATGATCTTAATTCAGCTTTTTTTTGAGGGGGCGGTACAACCGTGACGGTGGCCAAATTTATACGCTTTTATTGTCTGGATTTGTTTACACTAAAAGGATATCTGTACAAGATGCGTCTTCGACTACCTCCTGAGGTGGTCAGGAAGATATCACAATCAGATCACAATGTGTCTTGATTGTCTATACCTGTCAACAAATGTGGGCACAACCAGAATTTGGACACGATCAGGACAACGGACGCATGTAGAAACCAGGTATAAACGGGGCTAGAGAGAGCAACTTTAGGAGGAAGATGCAAAGCAATGAAAAGAGTGTGAGGCTCCTCTCTGTACCTGGTGAATGACCTCCTCGATCTGACCACAGTTGATTTTCTTCTCTAGTTTCTCCACATCAGGCTCCTTTCAATTGAAATGAAGAAAGACAATGAAATTATCTATATGGATTGAAACACAGATGCCATCCCAAACAATGTCCCGTAACATGATATGAAATATAAAAGTCAACAAGGGGATTACCTCAGAGGTTCAAGCTAATACATGAAATCACAGTCACAATGAGAGCTGGTAGGAAGAGTTCTACCCTGTTAAACTTTACCTGACCCTTGTCTAGATGTGAAAGTGAGGATGGTTGGAGTGGAACTTACGGCTTTGATAAGGTCAAAGCGGTCATTGACAAGCTGTTCTGTGTACTTTCTGTAGGCTGCGTCCTGAGGGATGACCTGGAGAGACGCCAGGATCTTACTGTACAAGATCCTCAGGCGCTGAGGGGACACACGCACACAGTTACATTATCATACCAAAGTAGGTGTGGTCCATTACTGCTGTTTATGGTCATTACTGGAGACTCACCTCATGAGGGTTGTGGGACACGGCCAGTCCCACCAAGCCTGTTGTCTGGGGGAAATATTACACACAATGAGCATAATAACTAGCTAGCACGTGAGACTACATAGTTAACGTTAGTAATCTCCTGGGTAAAATAGTCATACGGCATTCAGCAGGAAGGTGGAACATTACAGAACATATGGATAAAATGTCATGTACCTTTAAGTTCGTATCGTGTCAACCATGTAAGTTGGCTATATTTACTTCCCAACGGACAAGCCACTGGCCTAGGTAACTAACCCTGACATAGCAGATCAAAGTATATATCCACAAACCCTCCAGCAAATGATCAAGCTAGCTAAGTCTGTTAGCTAGAAGACGAGCCAGCCTAGCAGCTAGCTTACACGCATGCTTGTCAATAGAAAGCGACCAAGCTCATATCAATTGTAAAGTGAGAGGAAACTAACTGAATAAACAAAAGCACATTACATTTTCACAAAAGCATCATCATAATATGACCTCGACTCGTACCTTTTTCAGAACACCAGCCATGATTTTGGGCGCAATGGATTCTGGGTCACTTCTGTCGAATAAAAATGACGTCAACACGTCCTCGTTTTTTCAAAATAAAAGCTCAGCATGTTTGATTGTGTAGTAAGTACAGTCGTCGCCAAAAGTTTTGAGAATGACACAAATATTAATTTCTACAAAGTTTGCTGCTTCAGTGTCTTTAGATATTGTTGTCAGATGTTACTATGGAATACTGAAGTATAATTACAAGCATTTCATATGTGTCAAAGGCTTTTATTGACAATTATGAAGTTGATGCAAAGAGTCAATATTTGCAGTGTTGACCCTTCCTTTTCAAGACCTCTGCAATCTGCCCTAGCATGCTGTCAATTAACTTCTGGGCCACATCCTGACTGATGGTAGCCCATTCTTGCATAATCAATGCTTGGAGTTTGTTAGAATTTGTGAGTTTTTGTTTGTCCACCTGCCTCTTGAGGATTGACCACAAGTTCTCAATGGGATTAAGGTCTGGGGAGTTTCCTGGCCATGGACCTAAAATATCAATGTTTTGTTCCCCGAGCCACTTAGTTATCACTTTTGCCTTATGGCAAGGTGCTCCATCATGCTGGAAAAGGCATTGTTCGTCACCAAACTATTCCTGGACGGTAGGGAGAAAATGCTCTCGGAAGATGTGTTGGTACCATTCTTTATTCATGGCTGTGTTCTTAGGAAAAATTGTGAGTGAGCCCACTCCCTTGGCTGAGAAGCAACCCCACACATGAATGGTCTCAGGATGCTTTACTGTTGGCATGACACAGGACTGATGGTAGCGCTCACCTTGTCTTCTCTGGACAAGCTTTTTTCCGGATGCACCAAACAATCGGAAAGGGGATTCATCAGAGAAAATGACTTTACCCCAGTCCTCAGCAGTCCAATCCCTGTACCTTTTGCAGAATATCAGTCTGTCCCCGATGTTTTTCCTGGAGAGAAGTGGCTTCTTTGCTGCCCTTCTTGACACCAGGCCATCCTCCAAAAGTCTTCGCCTCACTGTGCGTGCAGATGCACTCACACCAGCCTGCTGCCATTCCTGAGCAAGCTCTGTACTGGTGGTGCCCCGATCCCGCAGCTGAATCAACTTTAGGAGATGGTCCTGGCGCTTGCTAGACTTTCTTGGGCGCCCGGAAGCCTTCTTCACAACAATTGAACCGCTCTCCTTGAAGTTCTTGATGATCTGATAAATGGTTGATTTAGGTGCAATCTTACTGGCAGCAATATCCTTGCTTGTGAAGCCCTTTTTGTGCAATGCAATGATGACGGCACATGTTTCCTTGCAGGCAACCATGATTGACAGAGGAAGCACAATGATTCCAAGCACCACCCTCCTTTTGAAGCTTCCACACTGTTATTCGAACTCAATCAGCATGACAGAGTGATCTCCAGCCTTGTCCTCATCAACATTCACACCTGTGTTAACGAGAGAGTCACTGACATGATGTCAGCTGGTCCTTTTGTGGCAGGGCTGAAATGCAGTGGAAATGTTTTTTGGGGATTCAGTTAATTTGCATGGCAAAGAGAGACTTTGCAATTAATTGCAATTCATCTGATCACCCTTCATAACATTCTGGAGTATATGCAAATTGCCATCATACAAACTGAGGCAGCAGACTTTGAGAAAATTTATATTTGTGTCATTCTCAAAACTTTTGGCCACGACTGTCGACATGAGTCCTCTTATTCAGTAACCTAAATACATGTTATTAACTACTGGATCCTACAATACATGTTCAATGATTAGATTGGAAAAATAAGTATTACAAATGGTCATTTAAAATCATTCGAAGTGGGTACACTACACATACTAGCAATATCAAAATAATGTAGGACTTGTGTGCTGTAAGCCGGACAGCCTGTCTATACTGTATGGCTCCTATAGTCAATTAAATCTTATTATGATAAACTGTGTTTAGTGTGATAGTGAAACACTGCATGTGACAGTGTGACAGGCATTCTCAGAGTGTGTGGGGCTGATATTATAGGCATGTCAAGTCTAAAAATATCCCATTACTCCTGCAAACACCAACATAAAACTTAGTTTGCAGCCAACAAACCTTCGGAGGCTGGGACATTCACTGGAGATTTTACAGGTAAGACTGGAGTTGCCCGTTCATTGGGATATTTGATAGCGACGGAGGTGCTTTAAAACCTTTCAATTTGTCATTGCAATGTGATTCCTGTCTGTATGCCTATAGTTTAGGATGTGTCTGTTGATCTATGCAGACTGCAGTGACATGAGTAATTTGGGGGAGACTGGTAGCCTAGTGGTTAGAGCGTTGGGCCAGTAACCGAAAGGTTGCTAGATCGAGGGGGCAGCAGGTAGCCTAGTGGGTATGTTGCTAGATTGAGGGGGCAGCAGGTATCCTAGTGGGTAGGTTGCTAGATCGAATCCCCGAGCTGACAAGGTAAAAATATTTCGTTCTACCTCTGTACAAGGCAGTAACCCACTGTTCCCCGGTAGGCTGTCATTGTAAAGAAAAATTTGTTCTTAACTGGCTTGCCTAGTTAAAAAAAAAATAGTATTGAGGTTCATGGTAACCTTTCGGTTACTCTTTTTTATTTCTCTGTAGGAATGGAGGACGTCGATAGATGTGAGGAGGCGCTTATTGAGTATGCCATTCGAGAGAGTATTCGAGATGTATCAATAGACAGGTATTCAGAAAATGGAGAGGATTACATTCATGTATTATTCGCACATCCCACAATAACTTTGTCACCGCTCCCTGACTTTGTTTACCCATATCTCAACAGCATGCCAACAGTCAGTGGTGACTATCTGAGGATAGTGACTGCCATTGAGCAAGGTAGGACTACCCCTCACCGACCGTGCCTTTCAAACTGCCTAGCCCAACCCTTGCCCTTAAGCTATTAACCCTAACCCTAGCTTTATGTCCACATCAGGGTTCAACCCTAACCCTAGCCATAACGCTAGCCATAACCCTAACGTAGGATTCTGTGTGGTGTCTCTCCCTAGGTGATGTGTGTACCCTGCAGGAGCTGTCTGGGTTGCAGGCTTTCACAGAGAGGGACAGCAGAGGGTGGCTTCCCCTACACAGAGCCGTCGTGCAGTCCCAGGAACAGGTCTTGGATCAGGTCCTGCTGGGTGAGAGGCCCACATACCACCAGCAGTACCTCACAACTAGTACCTCAAATACCAGTAGCCACTTACAGTACTGCTTCTGTAACGTGTTTATTTCCCATTACTTTTGTGTGTGTGACCCTGCAGCTTCCTGTGATGGGACTGTGGATGATGTGACTGCAGACGGGGACACAGCGTTGATTCTGGCTGCTCAGGAGGGTCTGCTGGAGAATGTCAGGACTCTACTGCAGCATGGAGCGTCTCCACACAAAACCAACAGCCTGAATGAGTCCCCACTGCTGCTTGGTACACACACAGTCATATATATATATATATATATATATATATATATATATATATATATATATATATATATATATATATATACATACACACACACACACACACACACACACACACACACACACACACACACACACACACACACACACACACACACACACACATATATAATACTGTATTCAAGCACTGTTCTAAGTCGTCAATCAAGCATGCAAGTTTTGTTTTGTTATGTGTTGTCCTGTGTTGATGTGTGTTAGCGGTGAGACAGGGATCATATGACATGGTGTCCACTCTGATCAATTGTGGGGCCTTCGTGGAACAGGTGTGTCTGAAGAAGTGGATGGCCATTCACGAGGCAGCCAAGGTGAGATCGAGTTACACCTGTAGTCTTGTTTATATTTCTTCCTCAGATCATCAAGGTCCTGGAATGACAAAAGATGTCATAAAAAACGATGTTTTATTGTAATTCCCTGCTCCTTAAAAAGTGTGTGTGTTATCTTGCCAGGTGGGCTGCAGTGCCATCCTGGTGCTTCTGCTGAGACATGGGGCCAAGGTGTCAGCTGTAGATGGGCACAATGTCACCCCGCTGGGCATCGCAGCATCGTACGCCCATGCCGAGGTCCTGGATATACTCATAAAGAACGGTACGAGCCAATAAGAGGCCTTAGATTGTCCTTGATGAAAACATTTTAAATGTATTTTCATACCAAAAGGCAAATAAACATTCTCAAAGAATAGCCAAAAATACAGTTACAAGGAACTGAAAAATATTTGATATCAACTGATTGTAAATATCAGTTTACATAAATGTTTGGCTTGAACACAAGTCTACAGGACTACAGTAGGGTTAATCGTCCTCCTTTCCCACCAGGTGGCGACGTGAACGCCCAGGCATATAACGGAGACACTGTTCTGTACGATGCAGCCGGCTCAGGGAACCTGGACTGCATATACCTCCTCCTGCAAGCTGGAGCCAACCCTAACATTGCCAGTCTAGCCTGCCAGCTGCCCATACACAGAGCTGCCTATGAGGGACACATCCTGTGAGTGGCTCACGCTTACTACGTGGTCCTCTGTAGCTCAGCTGGTAGAGCACGGCGCTTCCAACGCCAGAACTGTGTGTTTCGATTCCCAGGACGTAAATGATCCCATATGTAAAATGTATGCACATATGACTATAAATTGCCATTGAGCGTCTGCATATATTACTAACAGTCTAGACCCGGGATGTCAAGAACAACTACTGGAAAGCATGCTGGTCTTTGTGGAAATCAATTGATCAAGACATCGGGTAGAGAGTTATCTGATTATCCAGTTCTTAGAAAGTGTTGTCCCTGAGGAATTGTCCATCCCTGGGTCTAGAAGCAGTTGTTCAGTTCATAGTCTAGATCCTGTTTCAACAACATAATCAATAGTGCTGGTATAATCAACAATCTGATCTATGATGTTGTGTTTGTCCCAGTGCTCTGAGGACCTTCATCCCCATCACCACTAAGAGGGCCATCCGTCTGTCTGGCCAGAGCCCAGTCCACTCTGCAGCAGATGGCGGCCATGTTGACTGTCTGGAGCTGCTCATAGAGAAAGGCTTCGATGTCAACGCTCAGCTGGACGTACACATCTCAGGTACAATCCATGGACACACACAACCCAGGTAGTACAGTTGGGCACACTCATGGACACATCATCTATTTCATAAGGGAGCCCTGCCCAAGAGGAAGGTGCTTGTAACTCCAGAGTTGTGAGGTTGATTCCTGTTTGGGCCAATGGGGGCCCTCTGGAGGTCAAGGCCCCTGAGTACGTGCCCTTAACTTACATGCTGTCTAGACTATCTAAAAAATGTTAGCTGACATGGGCTAATTGAATGACTGACATAACAAGAGAAGAACTGCTGATGCACAACCACGTTTCAACATTGCACCTTGTGTATTTTACTATTCTAACTCTCAACACCGACTGAGTTCCTAGGATGTTTTGGATAATTGAGCATGTTGTTATTACTGTGTTACCAGAGAGCTACGGGGACATGAGGCGGAGTCCACTGTACTTCGCCGTATCCAACAGTGATGTCACCTGCACAGAGATGCTGCTGGCCGCCGGGGCCAAAACTGACATGGACCCGCTACACTGCTTCCTGGTGGCTGTACGCGCTGGGAGGTATGAGACCGTATCTGTATGAGTAGCTCAAGACCGTGTTAGACCACTGAACTAAGCCTACAGTAGGTGATAACGCAATTCTTAATTCTTAATATCTCCCTCAGGGAAGGTTATTCCTCACTTGAGAGTAGTCCGTGTTTCACCAACTACCTCTGCGATAGCTACAGTGCATTCGGGAAAGTATTCAGATCCCTTGACTTTTTCCACATTTTGTTACGTTACAGCCTTATTCTAAAATTGATTCAATTGTTTTTCCCCCCCTTAATCTACACACAATACCCCATAATGACAAAGCACAAACACGTTTTTAGACATTTTTGCAAATGTATTAAAAATAAAAAACTGAAATGTCAAATTTACAAAAGTATTCAGACCCTTTACTTGGTATTTTGTTGAAGCACCTTTGGCAGCGATTACAGCCTTGAGTCTTCTTGGGTATGATGCCTCAAACTTGGCACACTTGTATTTGGGGAGTTTCTCCCATTCTTCTCTGCATATCCCCTCAAGCTCTGTCAGGTTAGATGGGGAGTGTCGCTGTACAGCTATTTTCAGGTCTCTCCAGAGATGTTCGATCGGGTTCAAGTCCGGGCTCTGGCTGAAGCCACTCCTGCGTTGACTTGGCTGAGTGCTTAGGGTCGATGTCTCTTTGGAAGGTTAACCTTCGCCCCAGTCTGAGGTCCTTAGCGCTCTGGAGCAGGTTTTCATCAAGTATCTCTCTATACTTGGCTCGGTTCATATTTCCCTCAACCCTGACTAGTCCCCCAGTCCCTTCCGCTGAGAAGTGGCTTCTGTCTGGCCACTCTACCATAAAGGCCTGATTGGTGGAGTGCTGCAGAGATGGTTTTCCTTCTGGAAGGTCCTCCCATCCCCACAGAGGAACTCTGGAGCTCTGTCAGAGTGACCATTGGGTTCATGGTCACCTCTCTGACCAAGGCCCTTCTCCCCCGATTACTCAGTTTGGCCAGGCGGCCAGCTCTAGGAAGAGTCTTGGTGGTTCCAAACTTCTTCCATTTAAGAACGATGGAGGCCACTGTGTTCTTGGGGACCTTCAATGCTGTAGAAATGTTTTGGTACCCCTTCCTCTGTGCGTTGACACAATCCTGACTCGGAGCTCTTCGGACAATTCCTTCGACCTTATGGCTTGGTTTTTGCTCTGACATGCACTGTCAACTGTGGGACCTTGTATAGACAGGTGTTTGCCTTTCCAAATCATGCCCAATCAATTGAATTTACCACAGGTGGACTCCAATCAAGTTGTAGAAACATCTCAAGGATGATCATTGGAAACAGGTTGCACCTGAGCTCAATTTCGAGTCTCATTGCAAAGGGTCTGAATACTTACAGTATGTAAATAAAGTATTTTACAGTGTTTCTGCTTTGTCATTATGGGGTATTGTGTGTAGATTGATGAGGGGGAAAAACAATTTAATCCATTTTAGAATAAGGATATAATGTAACAAAATGTGGAAAAAGTTAAGGAGTCTGAATACTTTCCAAATGCACTGTATAAATGAAACTGAATGGAACACAGCAGTGACGTCACCAACTTCTATATAATGGAACAGTTTGTTGGCCCCCATGCTAGGTCCCATGAATTTGTTTCTTTTTTTTAAGCTTCCTTTTGTAATTATGACGTTGTCTTAACCTTTTATCTTCAACTCAGCTCCCATATATTTCCTACTTCCTGGTCTCTTCTATGACATCACCTGTCTAACCCTATCCCATCCCACCCCAGGTATGAGCTGGTGCGTCTGCTATTGTCCAGGGGTGCCGAAGTCAACTGCTACTTCAGAATGATCAGTGACACACTGTTTCCCACCGCGTTGCAGTACTGTCTCAGAGATCACAAGATTCTGCGCCTGCTGCTCAACAACGACTACGACGTAGACAAGTGCTTCCTGTGTAACCATGGCAACAGACAGGATATGGACTGCGACTCCTGGGTCGACTACCAACATAACCATAGAAGAACTTTATTTTATAACCAGGACTACAGAGCCTCGGTAAGTCGTGTAGGCCTATTCCTGGTCTATTCCAGTACAACAGGAGTAGCCCCCCAATCTTTGATTTAGAATACAGGAAGTAGACAAGTCCTGGTTCTGGAGGAAGACAGGTTCTGTATTTTTGTTCTAGGCTGGAACAAAAGCCTGCACACAATGTGGTCCTCTATGACCAGGGTTGGCCGCCACTGATGTAGAATGTGTTGGTCTAACTTAGAACATAACAGCAAGTGTAGCCAATACCTTGTCCAGTTCCAGTGCTTGTCCTTCTGATGTCAGTCTCGCTGTCCTGTTCGCTCTCTGCTCCAGTTCTGTGAAATCATCTCCCTGTCGTCGGTGGTCAACCTGGCGGGGAGTGTGGTACAGATGCTTCTGGACTACGTCAGACACCCACGTATCTGCCCCAACCTCCTACGGGTCCTGGAGAAACAGAAAGAGTGGCCAGACATCTGTGGCATTCTGGGTAAGGCAGCATCATTGCTAATAAACAATAATAGTGGACAAAAAACAGTGGGAATGCAAATACTGAAATATCTTACAGATCAACTCGCCATCATCATGAACAGAATAACCTGACTTTTTGTGTGTGTGTGTGTGTGTGTGTGTGTGTGTGTGTGTGTGTGTGTGTGTGTGTGTGTGTGTGTGTGTGTGTGTGTGTGTGTGTGTGTGTGTGTGTGTGTGTGTGTGTGTGCCCGTCCATGTGTGTGTATCCCCAGACAACCCGCGGTCCCTGCAGCACCAGTGTCGTTTGGTCATTAGGAGACAGATGACCCCTAGAAGACTGAATGACCCTCAGGTCATGGCTGCCGTCCCGTTCCCCCCGACACTCAAACACTACCTCACCTACAGGGAGTACGACGAGTATGGTGGGTTGGAAGCCTCACAGTCATAACTGGACTATATCAATGAAAACATATTTAGAAGAACAAAAAGAAGAAGAAAAAATGATCCTGTTCTGTGCATAACTGATCAATCACATTATGCTGTTTCTCATGAATAATGCTTTAGCTCATATACTTATGCTTATATTAAGTAGGGCAAGTGTTCTTGTGATGTAATGTTTGTAATAACCACAATTCTTTTCACACTGATTTATGTTCTCTGTATAGTGTGAATAGTCCTTATCATAGTACTGCTACTTTTGCTAGACTGCATACATTAGACAGCACAGCTGTGCAGCATGGTACAGTGCATGTAGTGTGATGTACTCTTCAAGATCTCCCCAGGGGAAAAGCAGGTCAGGTCTAAAAATAACTCTCTGAGAGCTCATTCAGTTTATACGTAGGGCTAAACACTCACTGGACATTGGTCTGAATGACTCTGCTGCAATGGACTGTTGACTTTTACAGTGACCCTGACTCATAAGACCAGGGTTTAAATATAGAGAGATGTAGATCTAGACAACAGCTCATCCATATTATACCCTCAAAGTTCTGGGAGCTAGTCGTGTTGTCACTAGCCCCGTTTATACCTGGTGCTAACATGCATTCTTTGTCCTGATCTTGTCCACATTCTGCCCACATTTTTAGACAGGTGTAGAAGATTGTAAGACGCATTGCGATCAGATTTCCCTGACAACCTCCGGAGGTAGTCAGGCTTGCAGGTGTAGACAGATCTGGACAGTGAAACCATTTAAATTATCATTATCCAGCACTCTAAAATCCTTGACAAGTTGGAACATTGTCTTATGGCATCAATATTTACATTTAAGTCATTTAGCAGACGCTCTTATCCAGAGCGACTTACATTTTTAACCTTTTTTTTATTTATTTATTTATTTAACTAGGCAAGTCAGTTAAGAACAAACTCTTATTTTCAATGACGGCCTAGGAACAGTGGGTTAACTGCCTTGTTCAGGGGCAGAACGACAGATTTGTACCTTGTCAGCTCGGGGATTTGAACTTGCAACCTTTCGGTTACTAGCCCAACGCTCTAACCACTAGGCTACCCTGCCGCCCCATGAGTCTTATGCGTCTTAAAATAAATAAAATGAGTCTTAAAATAAATAAATACACATTATTTTGAAAGAATGTCTGAAAATGTGACTTGACAAGATCAGGACAGGATGCATGTTTGCAGCAGGTATAAACAAGGCTACTGAGACCTGTTGGGTGTACAACAAACCAGAATCAATGAGTTAGCCAGCTAACTTTGATAAACAACCACAAATAACTATTAATTTTCAAGCTTATTTCAAGCTTATTTAAAAAACAACAACATGTAAATAAGTTATTTCAGAATATTTAGGAGTTAGCTGGCTAACTCAATGATTCTGCTTTGTAGTACAACCCTCAGCTCAACTCTCCCTGGAACACAGAGAGCTTATGAGCCAAATCTCATAACATTCCCCAAATACATGTTAGGATTTCAGCCATTTTCCCAAAGCAAAGTTGAGTAACCCTAAAACACCATTGGGTGGCAATGTTACAATCGGCGTCCACGCATATGACTATAGTCCTATGCACTGTGCAGTGCCTGGTATCCTCCACTCCGACCAAGCCTTGGGCCTTTACAGTAGCGGAACAATTGCTGTATTCAGATCATATCGTGAAATGTTTCAACTGAAGAACACCCCAGTTAACTGACTGAACCAAACGTGGGTTCTGCTGTTGTGAAGGCACAGCTAGCGGAGGGAAGACTAGAGTAGCATGGTCCAATGTAGAATTATGTTGAGAGAGTTCTAGCGTTGCCAGACTGTTGTTGTTATCTGAACAGCAGAATTCCTTCCCTGTCAACACCAGCCTACCGCTCATAGAGACACAGTGGAGTGAACACTGTGTTCCTACCCACTAGTCATACCATAGACCAGAGCTCTCCAATCCTATTCCTGGAGAGCTAACTTCCTGGAGGTTTTTGCTCTAATCCCTGTTTTATCTAAAGATAACTTCCTGGAGGCTTTTGCTCTAATCCCTGTTTTATCTAAAGATAACTTCCTGGAGGCTTTTGCTCTAATCCCTGTTTTATCTAAAGATAACTTCCTGGAGGCTTTTGCTCTAATCCCTGTTTTATCTAAAAATAACTTCCTGGAGGCTTTTGCTCTAATCCCTGTTTTATCTAAAGATAACTTCCTGGAGGCTTTTGCTCTAATCCCTGTTTTATCTAAAGATAACTTCCTGGAGGCTTTTGCTCTAATCCCTGTTTTATCTAACCTGATTCACCAGCTGATTATTAGAATCATGTGAGCTAGAGTTGTTATTTCGTATTTTATTAGGATCCCCAATAGCTGTTGTGAAAGTAGCAGCTACTCCTCCCGGGGTCCACACAAAACATGAAACATGACATAATACAGAACATTAATAAACAGCTCAAGGTCAGAACTACATACATTTTAAAAATGGCAAACATACTGTAGCCTACACATCAATACATACACACAAACTATCTAGGTCAAATAGGGGAGAGGCGTTGTGCCGTGAGGTGTTGCTTTATCTGTTTTTTGAAACCAGGTTTGCTGTTCATTTGAGCAATATGAGATGGAAAGCAGTTCTGTGCAATAATGGTTCCATATAATACTGTACGTTTTCTTGAATTTGTTCTGAATTTGGGGACTGTGAAAAGACCCCTGGTGGCATGTCTATTGGGGTAAGTGTTTGTAAAAGAGCTGTGTGGAAGTTGACTACGCAAACATTTAGGAATTTTCAACAATGTTTCTTATAAAAAATAATTGATGCAGTCAGTCTCTCTTTAACTCTTAGCCAAGAGAGACTGGCATACATACTATTTATATTAGGCCTCTGATTAAGAGCAAGATGAAGAGCAAGATGTGCCGCTCTGTTCTGGGCCAAATGCAGCTTATTAACTAGGTATTTTGCAGCACTTGACCACATGACTGGACAATAATCAAGATAAGACAAAACTAGACTCTGCAGGACTTTCTTTTTGGAGTATGGTGTCAAAAAAGCAGAGCATCACTTTATTATGGACAGACCTCTCCCCATCTTTACAACCATTGAATCTACATGTTTTGACCGTGACAGTTTACAATCTAAGGTAACACCAAGTAATTTAGTCTCCTCAACTTGTTCAACAGCCACACAATTCAATACCAGATTCATCAGATACAATGCTCTTAGTTTTAGAGATGTTCAGGACCAGTTTATTACTGGCCACCCATTCCAAAACTGACTGCAACTCTTTGTTAAAGGTTTAAGTGACTTTATTAGCTGTGGTTGCTGACACGTACACTACCGTTCTCAAGTTTGGGGTCACTTAGAAATGTCCTTGTTTTTGAAAGAAAAGCAGATGAAATATATGACAGATAGGAGTGGCCATAGAGTCAGCTACCATCCTCAGTAGCTTTCCATCTAAGTTGTCAATGCCAGGAGGTTTGTCATTATTGATCGATATCAATTTTTCCACCTCTCCCACACTAACTTTACAAAATTCAAATTTACAATGCTTTTCTTTCAATATTTGATGCATGAATATGATGTTTCTCTGTTCGTTGTTGGCATTTCTTGCTTAAGTTTGCCCACTTTGCCAATGAAGTACTCATTAAAATAATTGGCAACATCAAATGTTTTTGTGATGAATAAGCCATCTAGATTAGGTTTGAAGTGAAAACCTACAGGACGGTAGCTCTCCAGGAACAGGGTTGGAGAACCCTGCCATAGACCTCCCTGGTCACACCAAAGAGAGTACTACGAGTACTATGAGTCTTTGGTCATCTACCTAAACAGCCTGGCCTCAGAGCCATACAAACATACTTACGCATTGTTTAGCATCTCCAAGACGTATGATACCTACTAATGGTCTAGTTACTTGAGACAGAAACAAAAGTAGGGAAGTTGAGTGAGAGTAATCCGCAACCATCTAGCATCTAGCATTCCAAAGGTTGCACGTTCGAGTTAACACCGGAGACAACTGTAGGATTTTAGCATTCCAAAGGTTGCACGTTCGAGTTAACACCGGAGACAACTGTAGGATTTTTCCCTTAACCCTTATTCTTAATTTAATCCAATTCACCTAATCTGCAATGTAACTTGCCTAACCTTTGTCGTTTTAGTTCCCCTAACCTTTCACATAAATGATCCTAACCTTTGTCATTAGTTCACCTAACCACCAACTTAAATTCTCCCCATAATTCTCCTCTGTTATTGAGACGCAACAAGCAACCTGGTCTCAGAGAAAGAAGTATAATACGATAATGATTATCATCCAATTCGTATGCTATTGTATGACCGGGTAAGACATATCCCACGGGGGACAGACTGGTTGAATCAATGTTGTTTCAATGTAATAGTCGACGTGTTGTGACGTGGAATGTGGTGGAAAATACATTGGATTTGAAAAAAGTAAGTAAATTTGTTGTTTTGAGGGTGAAATATCAACCACAGGATTATGTCATCATGGTATCCAAATTTCAACATAGACAAACCTTGTATAAAATATGTAGAATTGTATTTGTACCTTTAAAACAACGTCAGATTTTCAATGTCATATCCACTATCAGAAAGAAAATACATGCTGGGCAGCACCTCCTACTGGAGAATTGATCTATCTAGAGCTACCCTTTGGTCTCCCATCCAAGGCTTTAACCAAGCCCAGCTCTGCTTAGCTATTTGTCACTGACTATTACCAATGTGCTATCGTGAGAGTGATTGTTGCGAGACCTCCACTTAAAAACGAAATACTGTAGATTCACTGTTGCTATCGAAGTCATTCCAAAGGGTAGGTTTAACAGAGCAAATGAAATGTGACCATACTTTATCACTCATAGATCATTAATGATGCTTTTCATTGACATTTGTTCGGTCAAAACAGTAGGATAAAAGACGGTCCTTTTTATTCAAGAGCTTTATCACAACGTCAGTCAATTTCTCCTCAGGGGTTATGGATTATACAGTGTTACTTAAAAATAACATTCTAATAGAAAATGGTAGCTAGTAGCTATTTAGACCTACATAGCATTTGCAGTCATCAAAAGCTATTGTTTCAATTTAACCCAGAATTCAACAAAAAATAGACAATTCAATAGGCCTAGCATTTCAAGCTCTGGTTAATTTTAGATGTAATGATATTTTGTGATATTGAAATGTGTTTGGCTGTCAGCGCAACCAAATATCAACATTTGAAGGAGATGTTTATTTTGCTTGGACAGTTCCATCTGTGCCACTGAATTAGTCTGGCTTTAATTCCACTTTGCCTACAAATGAATATTTGATATGTTGGATTCAAGTCTCCATTTCAACCGAAAATCGAAGGAGAAAAAAATAGGACCAAATCCATATTTAAAGTGCATTTAAAGTATAATATGATTTGATTTAGTCCTATTTTTTAACTGTAATTTTTGGTTGAGATGTAGACGTGAATCCAAAATGTCTATCATTAATTTGTAGACAAACTGGAATTAAAGCCAGAGTCAGTGGCACAGATAGAACTATCCAAGCAGATAAAAAATCTCTGTCAAATGTTGATATTTGGTTGCGTTGCCAACCAAACACAATTCAATTTTACTTAAAAAAATAAGTTATTTATTTCACCTTTATTTGACCAGGTAGGCCAGTTGAGAACAAGTTCTCATTTACAACTGCGACCTGGCCAAGATAGAACATAGCAGTGCGACACAAACAACACAGAGTTACACATGGGATAAACAAACGTACAGTCAATAACACAATAGAAAAGTCTATATACAGTGTGTGGAAATGTAGTAAGATTAGGGAGGTAATGCAATAAATAGGCCATAGCGGCAAAATAATTACAATTTAGCAATTAAACACTGGAGTGATAGATGTGCAGAAGATGAATGTGCAAGTAGAGATGCTGGGGTGCAAAGGAGCAAAAAAATAAATAACAATATGGGGATGAGGTAGTTGGGTGGGCTATTTGCAGATGGGCTATGTACAGGTGCAATGATCGGTAAGCTGCTCTGACAGCTGATGCTTAAAGTTAGTGAGGGAGATATAAGACTCCAGCTTCAGTAATATTTGCAGTTCGTTCCAGTCATTGAGTAAATGGCGCCGGAAGAAATGGCAGCAGTTTTACGGGCGCCCAACCAATTGTGCTGTGTTTTTTTCCCGCATTATTTGTAACTTATTTTGTACATAATGTTTCTGCAATCGTATCTTACGGCAAAAAAGGATATCAGGACAGCGATCACTCACCTCGGATTAGAAAAATATTTTTTCTTCAACAAGGACGACGCACAAGACATTCTCCAAACACCGAACAGGGACGACATCCCTGTTATTTGCAAGAGGAAGCGACGCAGGTACAGGACCCGGAGAACACGAGTGGGAAAGCTGCCGTTACCGTCAAGACTCCTCGCCAACGTGCAATCATTGGACAATAAATTAGACTAGGTACGATCACGAATATCCTACCAACGGGACATCAAAAACTGTAATATCCTATGTTTCACGGAATTGTGGCTGAATGACAACATGGATAATCAGCTAGCGGAATATATGCTGTACTGGCAAGATAGAACAGCACACTCCGGTAAGACGAGGGGGGGGTGGTCTGTGCATATTTGTAAACAACAGCTGGTGCACGAAATCTAAGGAAGTCTCTAGATTTTGCTCGCCTGAAGTAGAGTATATTGTGATAAATTGCAGGCCACACTACTTGCCTAGAGAGTTTTCAGCTATACTTTTCGTGGCTGTTTATTTACCACCACAGACAGATGCTGGCACTAAGACCGCACTCAGTCAGCTGTATAAGGAAATAAGCAAACAGGAAACCACTCACCCAGATGCGGCACTCCTAGTGGTCGGAGACTTTAATGCAGGGAAACTTAAATCAGTTCTACCAAATTTCTATCAACATGTTAAATGTGCAACCAGAGGGGAAAAAATTCTAGATCACCTGTACTCCACACACCGAGACGTGTACAAAGCTCTCCCTCGCCCTCCATTTGGTAAATCCGACCACAACTCTATCCTCCTGATTCCTGCTTACAAGCGAAAATTAAAGCAGGAAGCACCAGTGACTCGGTCTATAAAAAAGTGGTCAGATGAAGCAGATGCTAAACTACAGGACTGTTTTGCTATCACAGACTGGAACATGTTCCGAGATTCTTCCGATGGCATTGAGGAGTACACCACATCAGTCACTGGCTTTATCAATAAGTGCATAGAGGACGTCATCCCCACAGTGACTGTACGTACATACCCCAACCAGAAGCCATAGATTACAGGCAACATTCGCACTGAGCTAAAGGGTAGAGCTGCCGCTTTCAAGGTGCGGGACTCTAACCCGGAAGCTTACAAGAAATCCTGCTATGCCCTGCGACGAACCATCAAACAGGCAAAGCGTCAATACAGGGCTAAGATTGAATCATACTACACCGGCTCCGACGCTCGTCTTATGTGGCAGGACTTGCAAACTATTACAGACTACAAAGGGAAGCACAGCCGCGAGCTGTCCAGTGACATGAGCCTACCAAATGAGCTAAATCACTTCTATGCTCGCTTTAAGGCAAGCAACACTGAGGCATGCATGAGAGCATCAGCTGCTCCGGACGACTGTGTGATCACGCTCTCCGTAGCCGACGTGAGTAAGACCTTTAACCTCTCTGGGATCGTTCGGGACGCTAGCGTCCCACCTCGCCAACAGCCAGTGAAATTGCAGGGCGCATAATTCAAAACAACAAAAATCTCATAATTAAAATTCCTCAAACATACAAGTATTTTACACCACTTTAAAGATACACTTCTCGTTAATCCAACCACAGTGTCCGATTTCAAAAAGACTTTATGGCTAAAGCACAACATACCATTATGTTAGGACAGCGCCTAGTCACAGAAAGCATTCAGCCATTTAATCACTAACCTTTGACGATCTTCATCATATGACACTCCCAGGACTCAATGTTACACAATACATGTATGTTTTGTTCGATAAAGTTCATATTTATATCCAAAAACCTCAGTTTACATTGGTGCCATGTTCAGAAATGCCTCCAAAACATCCAGAGAAATTACAGAGCCACATCAAATAACAGAAATACTCATCATAAACCTTGATGAAAGATACATGTTTTACATAGAATTAAAGATAAACTTGTTCTTAATGCAACCGCTGTGTCAGATTTCAAAAAAGCTTTACGGCAACAGCACAATATTCAATAATCTGAGTACAGCGTTCAGCCACCAAAGCAAGCCATACAGTTACCCGCGAGTCAACAAAAGTCAGAAATAGCATTATAAATCTTCACTTACCTTTGCTGATCTTCGTCGGAATGCACTCCCAGGACTCCCACTTCCACAAGAAATGTTTGTTTTGTTCGATTACGTCCATATTTATGTCCAAATACCTCCGTTTTGTACGCGTGTTTAGTTCACTATTCCAAAGGCACAATGCGCGAGCGCAAAATCCAGACAAAAAGTCAAAAGAGTTCCTTTACAGTTTGTAGAAACATGTCAAACGATATTTACAATCAAGCCTTAGGGTCTTTTTATAATAAATCTTCAATAATATTCCAACCGGACAATAGCGTATTCATTACAGAGGAAAAAGAAGGAACGGCGCTTGACCGCTTGACCGCGCAGTAAACAACTCATTTGCCTCAGCCTAGTCCACTTGTTGAAACAGCTCTTATTCGACCCCCTTCCACAATAGAGGCCTCAAACAACTTTCTAAAGACTGTTGACATTTGCTGGAAGCATTGGGAAGTGCCATCTGGCCCCATAGACACAGCATATTGGATAGGCAATCACTTATTAAACTACAAACCTCAGATTTCCCACTTCCTGGTTGGATTTGTCTCAGGTTTTCACCTGCCATATGAGTTCTGTTATACTCACATACATTATTTTAACAGTTTTGGAAACTTTAGAGTGTCTTCTGACCAAATCTACTACTTATATGCATATCATAGCTTCTGGGCTTGGGTAACAAGCAGTTTACTCTGGGCACCATATTCATCCAAGCTACTCAATACTGCCCCCCTTTCCCAAAGAAGTTAAACAGGTCAACATACACAAGGCTGCGGGGCCAGACGGATTACCAGGACGTGTGCTCCAGGCATGTGCTGACCAACTGGCAAGTGTCTTCACTGACATTTTCAACATGTCCCTGACTGAGTCTGTAATACCAACATGTTTCAAGCAGACCACCATAGTCCCTGTGCCCGAGAACACAAAGGCAACCAGCCTAAATGACTACAGACCCGTAGCACTCACTTCCGCAGCCATGAAGTGCTTTGAAAGGTTGGTAATGGCTCACATCAACACCATTATCCCAGAAACCCTAGACCCACTAATTTGCATACCGCCCAAACAGATCCACAGATGATGCAATCTCTATTGCACTCCATACTGCCCTTTCCCACCTGGACAAAAGGAACACTTATGTGAGAATGCTATTCATTGACTACAGCTCAGCGTTCAACACCGTAGTACCCTCAAAGCTCACCACTAAGCTAAGGATCCTGGGACTAAACACCTCCCTCTGCAACTGGATCATGGACTTCCTGACGGGCCGCCCCCAGGTGGTGAGGGTAGGTAGCAACACATCTGCCACGCTGATCCTCAACACTGGAGTTCCACAGGGGTGCGTCCTCAGTCCCCTCCTGTACTCCCTGTTCACCCACGACTGAATGGCCAGGCACGACTCCAACACTATCATTAAGTTTGCAGACGACCCAACAGTGGTAAGCCTGATCACCGACAACGACGAGACAGCCTAAAGGGAGGAAGTCAGAGACCTGGCAGGGTGGTGCCAGAATAACAACCTCTCCCTCAACATAACCAAGACAAAGGAGATGATTGTGGACTACAGGAAAAGGAGCACAGAGCACGCCCCCATTCTCATCGACGGGGCTGTAGTGGAGCAGGTTGAGAGCTTCAAGTTCCTTGGTGTCCACATTAACAACAAACTAGAATGGTCCAAACACACCCAGACAGTCGTGAAGAGGGCACGACAAAGCCTATTCCCCCTCAGTAAACTAAAAAGATTAGGCATGCGTCCTGAGATCCTCAAAAGGTTCTACAGATGCAACATCGATAGCATCTTGACTGGTTGCATCACTGCCTGGTACGGCAATTGCTCGGCCTCTGACCGCAAGGCACTACAGAGGGTAGTGCGTATGGCCCAGTACATCACTGGGGCTAAGCTGACTGCCATCCAGGACCTCTACACCAGGAGGTGTCAGCCCTAAAAATTGTCAAAGACCCCAGTCATAGACTGTTCTCTCTACTACCGCATGGCAAGCGGTACCGGAACACCAAGTCTAGGACAAAAAGGCTTCTCAACAGTTTTTACCCCCAAGCCACAAGACTCCTGAACAGGTAATCAAATGGCTACCCGGACTATTTGCATTGTGTGCAACCCCCCCAACCCCCATTTTTACGCTGCTGCTACTCTCTGTTTATCATATATGCATAGTCACTTTAGCTATACATTAATGTACATACTACCTCAATTGGGCCGACCAACCAGTGCTCCCGCACATTGGCTAACCGGGCTATCTGCATTGTGTAACACATCCATGGCCACATTTTGAGGTTACTGTTACTATAAATGTCTACTTATGTAATCATATAGAGTGTGCATGTTCAAGATACAGTAGCATGCATAGGTTGTCGCAGGACTGTGGAGATCTTCAAAATTGCTGTAATAATCAGCAGAATTATGAATCTCGAACAGCATTGATGACTTGCACCATGTACTTTTAATGTAATTTCAACTGCAATCCAGGTCATTTGGTTCTGCTATTAGATGAAGCACAGTGATAATACATTAATATGTTGTATAAATGAACAAAATATCTGACATTATATTCCCATTTTAACTATGCTGTTCTTTGTTTTGCCATTGGAATTTGGTTGTGTTTTTGATGGTTGAAAGCATAGTGGTAACACATTGGAAATTCAACTAACTTTTAGCTGTCTTTTTGATTGGGTTAACATAAATTGTAATCTCATTGATCAACGTCTCAACCAAATATTACCCAATTATCCATGTTGAAATGACATTGTATGCCCAGTGGGATGATACTATACATCCTCTACTTTGTAAGATATGTACGACTGCTATTCCATTCATAATGTACTGTAACCTAATGGTACGTAACACATCATACTAATGGATTGTCACAGATTTACATACAGAATAATACGAATTGCCCTGAGACCACATTGACCTAAAGCCCATCCTCCATCCTCCTCACTCAAAGTAGCCCCTCTCTGGGTGGCATTACACAATACAATACACTTTATTGTCCCCAAGGGAAAAATGTATTGGACACAATTCTTTTTTTAACATTTAAATTATTATTATTATTATTTACCCCTTTTTCGTGGGATCCAATTGGTAGTTAGTCTTGTCTCATCGCTGCAACTTGCGTACGGACTCGGGAGAAGCGAAGGTCGAGAGCAGTGCGTCCTCCGAAACACAACCCAACCAAGCCGCACTGCTTCTTGACACAATGCCCACTTAACCCGGAAGCCAACCGCACCAATGTGTCAGAGAAAACACAGTACACCTGGCGACCATGTCAGCGTGCACTGTGCCCGTCCCGCCACAGGAGTCGCTAGTGCGCGATGGGACAAGGACATCCCTGCCGGCCAAACCCTCCCCTAACCCGGAAGACGCTGGGCCAATTGTGCGCCGCCCCATGGGTGTCCCGGTCACGGCCGGCTGCGACAGAGCCTGGACTCAAACCCAGAACCTCTAGACCACTGCGCCACTCGGGAGGCCTTGGACACACAATTCTGCTGTACATAGAAATATATGTACGGAAAAGTCTCATAGGCTCTACATCATTGCCCATTGCCTGAAACAGTATGCACACATCATACATCTACACACGTCAAACCAATTTTGGATTTCTGGAATTAGGCACCTACAACAACAAGCCCTTTACCCAAAGAGAGTTATGACCCTAGCCTGGCTGACGCAACCCACGTGACCCAGAGCAGGGAGAGCTGTGACACCCTAGTCTGCAAAGGAGGCCGTTTGTTAATGCAGTATTCGCTCAGAAATTGAGCGACGGGTTTGATTGGTTCTCTCAAATGTTTGTTTTTCCTCTGCGATTGAGACCGCTTTGTTTGTATTTGAAAATCCAACCGTTGTAATGGAAGGTGGGCGGCGCTCTGGGCCTGTGTATGACTGTGCTTATGGGTGTTTGAGTGAGAAAGACACAGAGGTGAACCAACCAGTAAAAGCACAGCCCCCTTCATTATCGACGCATTGTTCCCACAACTTCAAAGAGCCATTCCTGACTTTGAAGCCAGGAGGACTTTGAGAGTTAGGTGTTAGCCAGACTATTATCACCCAGGGTCATTAGAAGATTTAGACTGACAGAACGGAAGAGCTTCTACAAAGCTTCATAAATCAAATCAAATCCAATTTTATTGGTCACATACACATGGTTAGCAGATGTTAATGCGAGTGTAGCGAAATGCTTGTGCTAGTTCCGACCATGCGGTAATATCTAACAAGTGATCTAACAATTTCACAACAACTACCTTTTACACACAAGTGTAAAGGAGTGAATAAGAATATGCACATGTAAATATATGGATGAGCGATGGCCGAACGGCATAGGCAAGATGCAGTAGATGGTATAGAGTACAGTATATACATATGAGATGAGTAATGTAAGGTATGTAAACATCATATAAAGTGGCATTGTTTAAAGTGACTAGATTAACAGACCGTTTTTGTTCTCCAACCAAATACTATTTTTCATTAAGTCAGAGAGAGTGGTGATGTATAAAGAGGTCTGATTAAAAGCCCAAAGCCAGCCGTGTATAGCAGAGAGAGATAGAGAACATCCCACTGCCTTGTCTGCCAGCTCTCAGAAAAGCTCCTCCACTACTCTGACAAGCCTAAAATGATAACATAACCCTCTTTTAAAAAGCCCACGGACGCAATCGTCTATTGTCATTCCCAGTATTTCAGGAACCATTGTACTAAATGAAAGCCCACTAAAAGATACAGCTCTACTTCCACATTATTGCTATATTAGTCTGCTCCATAGAAACATGTTACCATAGAAACCGTGTTATCTGTAGTAGTTAATCCCACGGGATGGCCAGCGGTGTCACACACAACAATGTTGATTGGTGATAAAGACACTTGAAAAGTAACAATTTCAATACAGCCTACTTCACTCTGTCCCTTATGAGATAACCAACCTCTCTGGTCCTTACTAGAGGCACCTCTGAAGTTACACCATATTACTTATGTAGTGCACTACATTTGAACAGAGCCACCTAGGGAAAAGTGTACTATTTGAGACACATTTATGTCATGGCGTGTGTCTCTGTGGGTCTCTGAGTCTGAATGTCTTTCTATGTCTGTGGGTTTCTCTGTGTGTGATGTGATGTCCCTCTGTGTGTAAATATGTGTTTTCATGTTGCTATGTGTCTCTGTGTTTCTGCTTGTCGTTATGTGCCTCTATGACTCGCTGTCTGTCTCTCCTGGGTCCGGTTGGGCTTTTTTTGGCCATGAACAATGTGGCCGCTGCTGGGATCCGCTGACAGGCCTGACCAGGGCCGCTCTGCTCTCTGAGCTCACATGCTTTTTGTGGTTCTAGTCTATCTCTCTGAGCAGCGCCTCCCAAAAAAGCACTGTGCATCATGGGCCAACGCTTTGTTGCACTCCACTGATCCCTCTCTTAAGGCTTCTGCAGCAGCTGGAGAGATTAGAAGAGAGGAGAACAGGACACACACTCAACACACACACCACCGACACAGATACCCCAGCTAGGCCCCTTGCACACACACCACTGGTACTGTTCTCACTGAAGCAGTAGAGGACAAACAGATCAGGTTGAGACTGAACTTGACTGGACCCACACCTCCAGAAAGACTCCACTCTGACCGGAAACCTATCCCAGAAAGATCCCATCCTGATCGGACTCGTACGGCACACAGAGCCCCATCTACCTGGAGCCCAGCCAAGGGGCCAACCTCTTCAGCGATGAACGGTTTTGGGTACCGTCGGGAGTTGAGTAAGTATGAGGATGTGGATGAGGATGAACTACTGGCTTCTCTCAGCCCAGAGGAGCTAGCAGAGCTGGAGATGGAGCTGGCAGACATAGACCCTGATGCCAACGTGCCCATCGGCTTGAGACAGAGGGACCAGACGGAGAAGACCCCCACTGGCACCTTCAGTAGAGACTCTCTGTTGAAGTACTGGGAGAAGGAGACCAAGAGGATACTGGAGGATGAGAGAGGGGAAGCCAGCAGCCCCAAACAGGTCAGTGATCAGGAGAGAGTCTGAACTCTGCTAGCTTGCTACTCTCAGATCTATATAACCTTCAATTCTGTTTGACCAATTAAGAAGCTTCATTATTCAATAATGATCACTTTCTTGTACAATGGAGAACCAGTTAGGACCTTCACACAAAAAAATGCAAACTCATCCCGTTTAGGTCTAACTTTAGACATAATACAGTTTTAAGAGAACATGACCATGTGTCTGAGTCAGATTAATGAGAGATTTACACCTTATGTCTAAACAGGATGACGATGATGATGCCGAAAAGAGCGAGGAAGAATGCGTGACAGAAAGCAACAGCGAAGCAGAGGAGGAGGAGGATGACGAGAACAAGAAAGAAAATAAAGATTATGAAGAGGAAGAGGAGGAAGAAGAAGAAGAGGAGGAGGAGAGTGAGGAAGAGGAAGCTGAAACAGAGGATGCAGAGGATGAGGAGGAGCCAGAAGAGGAAAGGCCTGAAGCAGCGCCCCCAAAGGATCCTGGTCCTCCATCACCGCTGTCAGTCGTCATCTCCTCCCCTAGCCTCCTGAGACCCCCAAGGGTGGAGCCTATGAGACTAACCCCGCCCCCACCTCCGCTTGACCCCAACGCCGACGGCAACCCAACAGTTGTCGACGAGGCCCTGGAAAGAGTCCTTAATAACGACCCTGAGCTCAAAGAGGTCAACCTCAACAACATCGAGGACATCTCACAGGACACTCTAATCAAGTTCGCTGAGGCACTGCGCTCCAACACACACGTGCGTGTCTTTAGCCTGGCCAACACGCATGCTGACGACCCCGTGGCGCTGGCCATTGCCAAGACGCTGTGCGAAAACACCTCCATTGTCAGCCTGAACATCGAGTCCAACTATGTGACAGGGAAAGGGGTTCTGGCCATGGTCCAGGCTCTGCCTAGCAATAGCACCCTGACTGAGCTACGCTTCCATAACCAGAGACACATGTGTGGAGGACAGGTCAGTCAGTCTGGACTTGGTATTAGATCTTGATATAGCTGCTCAACACACATTTGCAGGCAATAGTAAAAGCACAAACTCACGATCCCTCTCTCTCTCTCTCTCTCTCTCTCTCTCTCTCTCTCTCTCTCTCTCTCTGTCAGGTGGAGATGGAGATGGTGAAGGTTCTGAGGGAGAACCACGCCCTGATCAAGCTGGGTTACCAGTTCCACCTGCCAGGCCCCCGGATGAGCATGACAGGCATCCTGACCCGTAACATGGACCGTCAGAGACAGAAACGCCTGCAGGAACAGAGACAGAACCAGCAGGCGGGGCCAGAGGGGGCCGTTAACCCCCGTACCACTGCTCTGTTGAAGGCCACTCCGGGTTCTTCGCCCTACGGTTCACCGCGGGTGTCTCCTTGGCAATCCCCCAAACTCCTCAAGAAACAGACCCCTCCTGCTCCCCCGCCGCCTCCCCCACCTCCTCCCCCACCCCCTCCACTGCCCTGCCAGCCCCCGGCAGAGAAGAAGAAGCCGACTAGGAAGATAGCGGAGGTGATCAGGCTTCACGAGGAGGTCGTTAAGAAGCAAGGGAAAGGGAAGGGGAAGAAGGGGAAGAAAGGACTGAAAGAGACCAACAGTATCTTGAAGGAGCTGAAGAACGCTCTGCGGCCAGTGGCGGAGAACAGAGAACAGGAGTACAGCAGGCCACCCACTCCACTGCGCTCCTCACACGACCAGCTCATGGACTCCATCCGCAGCGCCAGTGTCCGCTCCCTCAGAAAGGTGAGATTGTGTGTGTGTGTACATGCACAGCCAATAAGAGTTAACAAGGGTTTAAGGGCTAAAGATGGTCAGCTGGTGAGACACCACCTATGAGTGTTCATAGTCTCATACATCATCATTAGGGCCCAGAGTCATTTTCTGGTCAGGTCACATGGCCAGGAAAAACGATTGGCCCTTACCAACATGGAGGCTATTCTAGCTGTATATAACAGCCCTGGAAACTAATTAACATGTTTCCATCTGGAAAAGTGTCTCTTTCTGTGACAAAGCCAGCAGACTGAGACACTATGTCATCTTGGAAAATGTCAAAGACAACTCATATAAAATGGCTGAGAGAAAGTATCTGGTCTAAACGGTCTAAGGTAAATGAGGTTGTGCTTTGAGAACCTTAGGGTGGATTCCTACAGTCAAAGGGAACACGTACCTCAGAGGTCAGTGTGATTTAGACAGGGGACAGAGGAACATCGCTATCTGAGTCATCTCCTGTGGTTGACATGTTATTTTACGATGGACGCCGATCATATGACACTTTTCCATCATCAAGCGCTGTGGTATGTCTGAACAAAGCCAAACACAACACAAGCCATGGTTGAAGTCTCCAACACACACAGAGAGAGAGAGAGAGAGAGAGAGAGAGAGAGAGAGAGAGAGAGAGAGAGAGAGAGAGAGAGAGAGAGAGAGAGAGAGAGAGAGAGAGAGAGAGAGAGAGAGAGAGAGAGAGAGAGAGAGAGAGAGAGAGAGAGAGAGAGAGAGAGAGAGAGAGAGAGAGACAGAGAGAGAGAGAGAGAGATATGGAGAGAGGGGGATAAAAGAGAGAGAGAGAGAGAAAGAAGGAGAAAGGAGCGAGAGAGTAGTCTAGTCTCTAGTGTTTCTGTGGGCCCATTAATGTGTGGTAACTGCTTGTTATGTTGTTACTGTGGAAAATCCTGGTTGCCCTCAGAAGGCTAGGGTCGAGAGGCTGTGAATGCCTGCCACTTAACTAGAGTTAAAAATAGGACTGTTGTACAGCTGCTACGATAAGGGAAATGGGAAAGGCCTCACAGTACCAGAACGAACTTTGACAACAATAGTTGCGAGCAAAAATGTTAGATATTGCTGCTGCATTTCTGACATTTTGTGATGAGTTTTGCCCAATTTATCACAAATGCGCTGACGGGGAAAACATTTGTTGACATGTGGCTTTATTGAACTACTTTACGCGGTAAAAGTATAGTGATTGGTTTTAATTGTGAGCCCTCTTTTTGTAGTGTGATGATCGGACAGTTTTATGCAGTAATAATGGGTGATTTGACTGTTATATGCTGTAATAGTGCCAAATTTGCAAGCCCTTGCATAATATGTAGGGGATTGTTGATTTTGCAAACAATGCAGAATCACAAAATCCTGGAAGGACTGGACAATATTAGGCTACGGAATGTATGTTTTTTTTCTGCTCACATGTATTTCTCTCTGAAATAGCTCTAGCTTTCATGGAATCTTTTGTTTTCGAGGAACCTAGCATAAGGAAAAAAATCCAGTTTTATTTAACAGAAATCGTTGTTGTCATTTTAATTGCAGGTGGAAATTCCACAGAGGAAGTTTGTCTTTGTCCCTGATGAAGAGACTAGCTGATCTGAAGACTACTGAGGACACATAAACTATACGTTCAGATTGAACTGGACTTTCCTCAGAGAAGATACTGGAAATGAACACTGTAATAACACCTTTAGTATTGGAGAAAAAAAAATCTGAAATTCATAAATTTTTTAAATGTATTTATGCTGTATGATTTTGCAGAAAGGCATTTGGTTGTCTACATTTTTTTGTGATGATAAATGTATAAATTGCTGTCTAAATTGTTTACTGAGGTAAACTTTTTTTGTATAATTGTAAATATTGTATTTGGTGTGTGAGGAATATACTATATGAATTGAACATGAAGATAAAAGTAACAACACAATGGAGTGTTATGGTGTTTTATTGCTGCTTAAACCATGGTACTGTTGAAAAGGTACTGTGACTGTCCAAAAGATTCTCTACAAAATATAATGTTCTAAAGTTACTGTCCTATGGCTTCTGTCCAAAAGGTTTGGTCAAAATAGATTCTGTCCAAAAGCCAAAAAGTTATATCCATCTTCCTGTCGGACAGCATCCCCCCTCCCGCTGCCCTCAGAACAGCCTCCATTCATTGGGATGGACTCTACAAGGTGTCGAAAGCGTTCCGCAGGGATGATGGCCCATGTTGACCCCAATGCTTCCCACAGTTGTGTCAAGTTGGCTGGAGGACCATTCTTGATACACACATGAAACTGCTGAGGGTGAAAAACCCAGCAGCGTTGCAGTTCTTGACACAAACCGGTGTGGCTGGCATCTACTACCAAAACCTGTTGAAAGGCACTTAAATATTTTATCTTGGCCATTCACCCTCTGAATGGCACACATACACAGTCCGTGTCTCAGTTGTCTCAAGACTTAAAAATCCATCTTTAACTAGTCTCCTTCCCTTCATCTACACTGACTGAAGTGGATTTAATACGGGTGACATTGATGGATCAAAGCTTTCACCTGGATTCACCTGGTCAGTCTGTCATGGAAAGAGCAGGTGTTCTTCATGTTGTTTATACTCAGTGAATGTAGCAGAGGAACACCTAATACTCCCCCTGAGCATTTGTGTGTCTTGGATGAGTTTTCTGGTATGGTCCTAAATCCACCCCACAGCTGTTAAAAGCAAACACAAAACTGAAATGCTTTTGGCAGCAGCAACAAGTGTCCTTGAATAACCATCCTAGCTTCCCACATGCAATTGGAAAGGACATCAAACTCCGCAAAAACACGGTTTTTACCTCAGTTCTTCTAAAGAACTGACTTGGAGGGAAACAATATTCACCACTTAGACAACAAAACACAACGATCTTGACGAGCAATTTCAGCACAGTTTTCGGTATCATCTGGTATTATCATCAGGTACTGTATATCTGATCTCTCCCTAATGTGTAAACAGAAAAAAAACACATGGAATCTGATATTTTGAGTTGAGATATGAACCACATCCATATGTGGATCTCAATCCTGATAAAATGTAATGCTCCATATGCGACCTCAGTCTGGAACATAGAATTAGAATAATTTAATAGGATCTCTATGATTTGGACTTTTTGGATTTGGATTTTTTGCCTTTTGTGTTTTTGTCTTTTTACACAACCAGCCATTACAACGAAAACTACCCAGGAACACTTGTTTCCATCCAGTTTTCATGAGAGTAAAGTCATGCTAAAAAAAAAAAAAAAACTAATGACAGATGTGATGGAAACAGGAAGGTTTGGTACAATTTTGTAAGTGCAGATATTTTTGTCGGGAAAATTTATTGTGAAATAAATGGCGGTGGAAAAGCCTATATGTGCAAAAAATATTGATATAATAAACATAATATCGAAGTAGTCACGGGATGATATGGTGTGTTGTCCTCCCACTATGATTTGCAAAACCATGCACGTTATTAGGCTACAGGTGAAATAATTGATGATAAACTTCACAGGGTGGAGTGCACGTACGGTGGTCGAGAGTCTTATTCTGGTGACATGATGATTGAATTCCGTTTCACTAATAAAAATATTCTCGCTCTTACCTATAATCCATCATGGGGCGACAGGTAGCCTAGTGGTTAGAGCGTTGGGCCAGCAAGGTTGATGGATCGATTCCCCGAGCTGACAAGGTAAAAATCTGTCGTTCTTTACCACTACGTTCTTTTGGTGGTTGACAATAAATAAAAATGTGGATTGGATTAATGACATCTATTATAATCAACAGGGATTCGTGAATGATACTGGGGATGCAGTAAAGGGGTTCTGTGACCAATTATTCACCACCTCCCTCATGACCTGGTAAAATAGACTGACTCTCGATATGTTAATTTGCAGAAAAGGGCGGGGTATATAGAATGATGGGGTTTCATTGCTGTACGTTTATTTTTTAATAACACAGCTCCAGACAGATCAGTGACCAAGGCCCTGGCCGGTTTAACCACATTAGCTCATGAATTAGCAGAGAACTCTGGGGTGGATAATTCTCTAACAAATTGGTTTGACAGTATGTTTGAGAAATGGAAAAATGTCATAATCATTGTGTTGTGGGCAACTTTCACCTGTATGAGTGTTTTGATTCTGTGTGGATGTTGTTTGATTCCATGTATGAGAGGTTTGATCACCAGGACTCTGGAGAGATCAATGACGCAACAGATGGTGAGGTACGGACCGATTCCGAGCTCCGTCCAGTGGGATGACAAATACAGGCCTCCAGGCCTAGGAGATGGCTCCGTTTCTTTTAACTACGAGGAGCCAATGTTGGATGAGACTGTTTTTAATGTTGAAGACTGTTTTTTAATGAAAATTGTAATAAAAAACCTAACAGGAAGCGTTATGATTGGATGTAGGCCTATAACAGTCATTGATGGATATCGAAGGTACATACATGTATTGGTTTGAATTATTCTTGTATACCATTTATGTTTCCATATAGCATTTGAGGTATCAGTGTGTATTATTTAGTCATTAAGGGTGGATTGTTGATGGAATTTATATGTTTAAATGAATGATTAGAATATTCCACCCTGAAACCAGGACAGTGAAATTGATCAGAATCATAAAATTATAATTAATGTGTGTAGTGTTAGTCAGTAAAATTATAATAAATTATGTTTGTAGATTTAGTCATGTGTGTAGTTTTCGTCAGAATTAGGGTAAACAATACAACTGTACAAGATGTCTCTACGGTGTTTTAAACAGACTGTCTTATCAAAATTCGGTGCGGACCTGGCTAGGGGCGGACCTGGACGTACTTCCCACGGTCTCCCTATCTTGAGGGAGGACGGGGAGGGATTCTCACGGCCTCCCCTAATCTTTGTCGGCTGGGTAGTAGGACAGTATGTGCGTAGGATACCTAATGTTTGTGTGTGTACGTATGTGTGTAAGGAGTCTGTGTGTGAAAGTATGTGTGTCAGTATAAAATGAATGGTTTTGTACAACTAACCAGCGCTCTCGTGAATAAACATTTTGACTATTTAGCTGGGCCTCCGTCCGTTTCATTCGACCAGTATCTTACAAATTCTGGGTTGCAGACTGAGTAGTTTAATTGAATTGGGTTATGAACATTGAGAACATAATTCTCGTGACAGCCATTGAACAAGGCATTTAACCTACTGTTCCCCGGTAGGCCGTCATTGTAAATAAGAATTTGTTCATAACTGGCTTGCCTAGTTAAATAAATCAAATGTAGCCTACCCGCGCTGTATCTGCGAGCTGCTGGCTAGAGATTTTTATTTAGTGCGAAAAGGTACATTTCGTGTGTACAATGTCATCACGCACTGATTTTTATCCGTGACTAGTCTGTTTGGTGGAAACTGCGCATATTTTGTTTATCCGGATTTTAGAATATTCGCATGAAAATCTGTCGCCAATTGGATGGAAAACTAGTTAGTGACAGAAAATGAGCATTGCATCTGTGTGCTACATCAGTGTGATTGTGCAAATCCGACATGGGTCACATATAAAACTGTGTGGACAGTCAGAAAAAAAGAATGTGTAAACAGCCAATAAGAGGATGTGGAGAGAATTGGTAACTCTTAACACTTGACCCTAACGCAGCTGGCAGATTGGTAAAATAACAATTAAGTGTCTACTGAAAGGTCATTAGTTATTTTTCTAATCCCACTGCCTGGCAAACTGTATTTTCATACATTTAAAACAAATAATTTGCTCTCTTTATCTCTATTTCCATCCCTCTATTCAATCATTCCAGCTTAATCTCTTCTAAATACACACTACAAATAGTCCATGAGTTATGTCATGTGGACTCAGTTCGACCTCGCAGTTTCATGTGTGGGTTTAGCCAACATGATGAGTACTGGGAACTGAGAGACAATGGCCATAGGCCACACTGAAACCAAAGTTAACAGCTGTTAATACTGTCTTTTCCCACTACTTGGTCCAACCCTCCCATCACGCTTCTACAGGCCTGCAGCAAGCATTCCAGTACTCAGATATAGTGGCTGTCATGGACTTTTGCCATACGTCCATGTGTTCCCATTAAGTAGTCGTTCCCTTGTTGCCATGGACCTGTCCTACAGTAAGTCCCGTTGTTGCCATGTCCATGCTGTCCCCAGTGTATTGCCACTAAGGGTGCCAAGCTCACTGCTCAGGTGTAATTCCCACAGTGCTAGGGGCCTGGAACTGTGACATACCTGCTATAACCCCTTTCGTAAACCATTCATAGGGGACGCTGGTCCTACAGGCTTACCACAGTGCACAAGGGAGAGGACAAAGGACACGCTCTACCCTGCTGCACCCACTCCATCTTTGGCATAGCTACACAGGCATCACTTGGAACGGATTGAAATAAACACCCACTACTATTAAATATAAATATCAACAATGCAGGAAATCTTATTTCAGTTTGTGGGAGCAGACATACCAGGGGGTTATTCAGGTATTCAGACAGGCCGTGGAACATCACTGGACAGTCAGGTAGAAATATTAAGTGTAGATCAGACAGCGCTGTAGCACATAGAGATTCATGTCTGCTCTATTCATTAAATGCTATATGTACCGTTCAAAGACCCCATGTGAATATGTCTCAGCTGTTGTCTGCTCAAATCATGCCAAGCTGCTGGTGATGAGAGCTCTGGTCATCACTCACTACTGATGGAAGGGTTGCCAGAGGGCTTAGTGCACATGCACGCACACATCCACGTGCACGCCTTTAACGTGCTCAAACATCAAAACACTCAGGAGTCGCTCTCCCTCAAACAACCCTAGGCCCAAGCAAACACTTATTGTACGGTACATATCCTACTGTACAAAGGCTGGTCATATTTAACATCATACCTCACATCCATCCCACAGAAAACAGGAGAGCGTCGCTGTAAATATTAACATTTATTTGAGTGTACAATTTAATAGTCCATTATTCTTCCAACCTAATTTCTGAAGGTTTGAGGTCCATATATCCTGGATACTGAACAGAGTTTCACTAACCATGAAAAACAGACAGAGCGATACTGTAAAAAACAGCATTGGTTCCCTTCCCCAATGAGAAAGCAGTATCCCTCCGTGTAGAGCCAGGTTAGTGTCAATGGTAGATGAGTGTTACTGTAGTTCACTGGTTCTGAAGGACAGTTTGTTAGTGAAACAGTTCAGATGTCATATTAAAGTTGACAAAACTAATTCATCCTCAAGCTTTGCATCCGCACCGACCTGATTCAAACAAATAACTGTAGGCGGCTGGTTGCTACACCAAAACAAATATGTTTGTAGAGTATACTGTATTGTAACTGATGAAACAAACCGAAACGCAGAGCAGACAGCTGTGTGTGTGTGTGATATCGGTAGCCTTTAAAGCATAACATTGCAGATACAGCCATGATACTGCTCTGTATTCACGTACTGAGCCTCTTCTTTCAATTCGTGCAAAAATACAAACTCTGAGTAGATTTACCATCGACAGCGAATGGGACTAAATAATCCAACAGAGCTGATTTCGTAAGAAAATAAGAGAGTGCTAAACTAGGATTTTTGAATAAGTCAAAATGAAGTAAGAGAAGGGTATGAAAATAATGTTCTCGATTTTTAACAACTATAACATTAAGGGCTCTGTCAGTTTGTTTATTTGTTCTCCCTCCAGTCACTGACTGAACTCTGCAGATCAAGAGAAACCTGACATAAAAAAATGGTAATGCAGGAGAGAAGAAAAACTTTACAGAAAGACAACATGACAAACCTTTACAGATTAAATGAGGTATTGCACAGAATAAAATTTAAAAAATAAGCATAAAGGCAACAAAAATATACAGCAAATTGATAAAACATTTACATTATCATTTGAATAAGATTTAGAAAAACAATTTAGGAACAATGTAGTGTTGTCATAATTATCCGGGGGGGGGGGGTCACTAGTCATCCCACTCATCATCATCCTCAAAGTCCTCTTCCTCATCATCATCGTCATCATCATCTTGGGAGGGAGACACACAAACATAGAAAATACATTGGTATGAATACAACAGCAACCTCTTATCTGATATATGTGTGTGTGTGTGTGTGTGTGTGTGTGTGTACCAGAGGAGTGGATGGCTTTGCTCCTCTTCTGCATCACCTCCATCAAAGCTCCTACGATGCCGGCTGAAGGAGTGGCGGGTCCTCCCGACACTGGTTCGTCAGTCACCTGGAACACACAGGAATACACACCAGTCAACACGCTCCAGTATAGGGGAATGTGCATCTAGTATCACTAGGATAGGGGAAGTCTGAAGGGGCTGCATTGGTCGCACAGCAGTTACTGCGATACAGCCTCTGTAGAAGTCAGGCCATTCATACTTCCTGCGCTTCGCAGAGCTGCTGTAAAGGAAGATGTCAAGGGAGTGAGTTTTTGTTTATAGAGGACTTCCCGCCCCCACCTACCGTCAACCAATCATGTCAATGCAGAGCTATACGGCGCAATACGGAGCCCTCCACATTGTTACAAAATATAGGAGGCGCACGGCGATGCGGTACAGAGCTCGATTAATCTCTGCAACTGCATCACCCCCTCAGTACGCAGCATCTGGATCGCAACGCCGGAGCAATCAGAAACGGGCTTTTAGTGGTTGAGGTAGGAGCTAGGGTATTGGGATCATGGGCATAGGGGTTAGAGTGTAGTGTATAAGGTAATGTCCACTCACAGCCTTGAGCTGTTTGCCCTGTCGTATCTGTTCGAGGAGACCGTCTCGGCCGGTGCTGGTGGAAACGGGCCTCTCCTTCTGCTCCACCTTCTTCAGCGGAGCCCCCTCCCTGATCTGGCTCAACAGGGCTGAGGGTTTACCAGCACCTCCACCCCCTCCATCAGCTTCCAGCAGCATGGGTGGGGGAGGAGGGCCGGGAGGCGGGGGAGGAGGAGGGGGTGCTCCGGAACCCATACCTGCTGGGGCGGAGGAGGGAGGCGGGGGAGGAGGTGGGGCATGGGGAGCCAGGGAGGCATGCGAAGGCTGGGGAGGAGGGGGCAGAGGACCTCTGGTTGGGGGTGGGGGTGGGGGTGGAGCTCCCATGCCTGTTCTGGAGGGGGGAGGTGGTGGTGGGGCTGAGGTGGGCGCTCTGGAGGGGGGAGGAGGGGGAGGCGCGCCCCTTCCCCTGATGGGTGGGGGCGGTGGGCCGGAGGTCTGGTGTGGGGGAGGGGGTGGTGGTCCACCTCTGGAAGGAGGGGGTGGGGGGGCTGGACCAGAGAGAAGATACATTATTTTTGCATGGAATCGACTATTGCATATACACTGAGCCTACTGTACACTTCACAACATGCTTTCAATTCTAGAAGAACCTCAGGAGGAAAAGCAGCAATAAATACAGCTCAATTGCTGGTATGACAGCATGCAGTAATGACTGTAGTCACTAGGGACAGCTATGCTTCATGTTATTCTCCTCGCCTAACCCAGACACTCAAAACAAAAGCTCTGTGGCTGCATAGCATTGACTAACATGACATTCTAAAGTCAAAAGGCAAACGTCTCTTCAGCACACTGCAAACTGACTCCTGGTCTGGCCTGTTAAGGTCGACATGTTAGATCCAGCCCGGGGTTGCACAGCTCCGTATCCACAACGCGTCTATGATTCGTAGTGCTGATCTAGGCTCTTTCCATATAATCTCATTCATTATGATCTAGAAGAGGAAACTGAGCCTAGATCAGCACTCCCACTCAGACACTGTGGATAGAGACCCTGGTCTTCAAGGGCATCAGTCCTGAGGAACTCGAGGGCCTGAGTTGTGCACCCCTGTGTTAGACCAGGGATTCCCAAACTCGGTCCTGGGGCCCCTCCTGGGAGCACATTTTTTGGTGTTTGCCCTAGCACTACGCAGCTGATTCAAATACACAAAGTTTAGGGCAACAAAACGTGCACACAGGACCCAGTTTGGGAAACCCCGTGTTCAACTTTGGGACAGAGATGGAACTACTCTTTTGTCCTCCAGAGGTCAGAGTTAGTCTATCAGACAGCTCCCAGTCAGGTTAATGCCACAGCAGCACCATGCAGAGATAAACCAACCTACCACACCACCTTGGAGGTGGAGGACCTGAGGAACACACGATGAACATTAGACTCTAGAGCACTAAACAATCTATATGGACACTATCACAGTTTAGGCTACAACTTGTTTGTCAGTCACTATGGATATTCTTCTGACAAACACAGATCCTAAAGCCCTTCGTTCCCCTCCACTCACACACCTTGTCTGCGGAGCTCGATCTTGACGGCCTCCACGCCTCCCTTCTTCTCGATGAAGTCATAGATGACCTTGGAGGTCTCCTTGTCCTTCAGCTGGGCCTCGGAGATGCCACACATGTCAAACAGGTTCTTTAGCTCCGGGTCTAGGTTGTTCAACTGGAGGAGAGAAGAGAACACTGGGTTGGAACCACACTGAAATACTGGGAAAGAAACTAACAGGAATAGAACCCAATGCCGGGTTAGAACCACTATCAGTTAGAACTTCACTCAGCACTTCAATTGGTTAGAACCTCAATGAGTTGGAACGTCACAGGGATTAAAACATTACTCAGTTAGAAACACGTCAGAGCTGGGGGTCTCATGTTCAGATAAACTGCTCTGATGTTGGCACCCCTGTTGTAAACAGCCCCTGCATCGCCACCTGGTGGCTGAGGGGAACTGTGCCAGGTTGGCACTGCCCAACCGGTAGAGTGGATTGAAGGCTGTGGGATTATATTCACACAGAACTAGATTACACAGGTTTATATCACATCTACTTTAAACCACTACTCTAGCTCTCTGGGCAGAGACACAAAACAACAGCTTAGTTTATGTAATTCAGGTTGTGTTCTTTTATGTAATGACTGCTTACTCCTTACTGCCGTAAGGGGTATTCTTTCCTGTGCCTGTTGAACCATGTTAAAACATCCTATATCTCTTTCTCATAAACTCGCTCATCTCTCTCTCCACGTAAGTTCTCGAAAGTATTAAAGCTCTGAAACTCAAAATCATTGAAATCTTATTTTAGAAATGTCAACAAATCACCCGGTTCCCGTCTGTTCGATGTGCGTGTAGAACACCACGCAATAATTACTTATCATCCTTTTTTTTGGAAACTACTGAATGGATTACGCAGAAACAGGTTTAGAATGTGAAATCTCCTTGTGTAACTCTGGGCTGGCAGTGACTTCTGCAGTGGGCAGAGATGTCATAATATTTCATATTTAGTTTGGAGGAGAATCATGTCTGACGAACACTACATCAGAAATAAACAAGTTCTGAGCCTGAGAACTGGTAAGGGGAATAAAAACACAACCCCCCCCCCCCCCCCCCCTCTCTCCACTCTCCTTCCCTCCCCTCTTTCTCCCAGTAATACACATCCTCAGAGAAACCATCCCACTGTCCAGGCCTACTGGTTTGAGTTTGCAAGAAAGGCATTTCACTGTAGTTGTGCATGTGACATTAACACTTGAAATGTCCCATACGTTATATGACAGAGGCTAGCTAGACCACCGCGTGAGAAGAGGCAGATCACAGGTCACATAGGATCTTCCCATACCATTAGAAGTAGGGGATGATTCTACGAGCCAGATGCTACAGTGTAGACAACATCTCCTCAGTAAGAACCCAGTCTGTCATACTCACATCGAAGCCTGTGTTGGGGTCCCAGCCGACGTGGCCAACGTGCCTGGAAGGAAACACATGATCAGAGAGAGGAGTACAGAGCCTGAGGGAATGATCACATAGGCTACCTACTATACACACACACAACAAACCCGATACTCAGGGAATGAGAGAACACAGAGGAAGTGTAAACCCCAAAAATATAGCCTAGCTAGAAAGGTAACTCCAAGCACATTTTCACTAAGAGCAGCTGTTCAAACAAGGGTGAATCATGTGTTGGCAAAAATGTATGTCTTGACTTGGACACTGCACCCTCCACACTGTCAGGCTTTGTAAAAGCACCTGCGAATAGGCTATGTCAGACACTCCAGAGACTGTAATTAGCTCAATATTAGGAGTTGAGAAATAAAGTTGGATAGAAAGATACTGCTAATTCAAAATGTGTTTATTCTGTTGATGCTAGTGATATTCATAAAAACATTGAAAATATATATCACCCCCCACAACATGGTGCTGCCACCCCCGTGCTTCATTGTTGGGACGGTGTTCTTCGCCTTGCAAGCCTCCCCCTTTTTCCTCCAAACATAACAATGGTCATTTTGGCCAAACAGTTCTATTTTTGTTTCATCAGACCAGAGGACATTTCTCTAAAAACTACAATCTTTGTCTCCATGTGCAGTTGCAAAACGTAGTCAGGCTTTTCTTATGGCGGTTTTGGAGCAGTCGCTTCTTCCTTGCTGACTGGCCTTTCAGGTTATGTCGATATTGGACTAGTTTTACTGTGGATATAGATACTTTTGTACCCGTTTCCTCCAGCATCGTCACAAGGTCCTTTGCTGTTGTTCTGTGATTGATTTGCACTTTTCGCACCAAAGTACGTCCATCTCTAGGAGACAGAACGCGTCTCCTTCCTGTGCGGTATGACGGCTGAGATTTAATATTTGAGATCAGATGACCTGGCCTCCACTATCACTCAACCAAATTAAGATGGTTTGGGATGAGTAGGACTGCAGAGTGAAGGAAAAGCAGCCAACAAGTGCTCAGCACATGTGGGAACTCCTTCAAGACTGTCAGAAGAGTGTACAAAGCTGTCAAGGCAATGGGTGGATACTTTGAAGAATCTAAAATATATTTTGATTTGTTTAAAACTTTTTCAGTTACTAGATGATTCCATATGTGTTATTTCATAGTTTAGATGTCTTCACTGTTATTCTACAACGTGGAAAATAGTATAAAGAAAAACCCTTGAATGAGTAGGTGTGTCCGAACTTTTGACTGGTACTGTGTGTGTGTGTGTGTGTGTGTAATATATATATATATATATTTTTTTAAATTCACGGGCCCCTGCCGTACCAGAGTGTGGACCCCTGGTTAAATACACCTGGTTTACACTACTTCAGTAAGCCAGTACTATAGTATTGTAGTATTGACTACCACAGTGTCCTAGTCCTAAAAACACAGGACAGATAATCCTCGCATCAATCATGCCAGATACATATTACATGGGATTAGAAATATGTTCAGGAATAAAAAGTCCCATCAACTCTTTGCCACACATTAACACATGGCAGTATGGCTAGAGGTACTCCTCTATACATTAGCCGTGCAATACCCCCCAGTTGACCCCAACTGGCCACATCCTAACTTGACATCACAGGGAGGAACTAGATGTTCCCCACAAATCTAATGTGAGGATTCAACCCACACTGTGGGCTTGTGAATGACCCTTACTACTCAGGTGTCACAAAAGAGCAGAATTTAAAAACAAAATACACCTAAATGGAACAGAATATAACAGAATAGAATATAACAGAATCATATAGAGGAATAAATTAGAAAGAAATGGAATGGAATACTCACTGGAAGTTGCTGGGCGTTCCGATGTCTGCCTTGGTCAGCTTCTTGCCCTTCTTTCCCTTCACCTTCTTCTCCTTCTTGATGTTGTTGTTGAAGCTGCTGCTCACCATGTTGTTCATCTGAGAGGTGTGTCCGTGGAACCGGGACACAGTGTTGATCTCTGGGTTCTTGATGTCCACCGTGGCCATGGGCAGGGCCGGGCCTGGGGGGGTGAACAGAAGAGAGTCAGAACTACAGTACCCACAATGCAACAGGCATGGAGAGTCTTGGTCTGGGGGAGACCAGAGTCTCAGATCTAGGCAGTTTAACATACAGATTACAATAGAGACTTTTGACATTTCATTAAATGAGGTCTACTTCCATCGTTGACGCGTCCTCCTCCAATTAGTTCAATGAGAGGGCACACAGGGCGAGACAGTGGGTTGCCTTTTAACACCTGGAGAGTTCTGCCAACGCCACAACACACTATCTGCTGCTGTGATCACATTACATTCTCACTAAGCACTCCTCGTGTACAACCATCTCCTCTCCTCTCCAATGCCTCCCATGAGGCTTAGGGGCAGTCAGAGAGATATGTCTGCTAACCAATGCACAGCAGACAAAAACGACTACAACACTGACTGGATGAGACGTGTGTAGAATCCTCACACCGAATAATATTTGCCACTACCTGCGGCTCACACGTCATGTGACACCCACACAGTGGTCAAACCAAACTGAATTCTATGGACATGAGTGTCCTGACTCCCGAGCCACCTACCTCTGTGGCTGGAGTCCCCACGGGGGCTCTTTCGGACCGAGGGCGAGACTGAGGGACTACAGTCACCGGGAGTTCCGTCTCCCTTCCTCCCCCCTCTGTCACCCTTACACCCTCCGGCAGCTGCCATGTTGACGTCCAGCAGCATTTCGCCCACCACACCGCAGGCCTGGTCCCCGTGGCGTAGCGAGAGGCGGTTGGTAGGGTCCGAGGGGGGCGCATATAGTTCCTCCTGGGGAAGGATCAGGCAGTGGAGGGTGGAGAGACACCCTCCCGGATGGATCCCCCCCCCTCCTCCCCCCTCAGATAGGTCCTCAGAGGGAGAGGACAGAAAGGTGGTACAGAACATCCTCACAGAGCGATGGCGGCAGCATGGGGTGGGGCGGGGGGGCAAGACTAAGTGGTGCCCAGTCCTGGGATATAGCTTAAGAGTTCCACTGATCCAGAGATCTATAGGTCCCGAGAATCAGAGAGACATCCCGAGAGGAACACAGGGTGTGCGAGCCACAGAACTGGAGCACCAACTCCAGGATCTTCAGATCCAGAGAACCAGGTGGAGGAGCAACCAGAGAGATCAAGAGAGGAGACTGAGCAGGGTACGGACCAGACAGACAGCAGAGCCAGGCAGACTAAGACCCTCCGGCTAAGTGAGGTGCCTAGGGTTTGGGCAAATGCCACAGCAACAGCTGGCGCCGCCTCCAAACTGAGTACGCTCTCCTCCCCTTCACAACAGGGAGCACTGCCAGGTCCCAGCTCTCTGAGCCCGACTCTTTCCCATACTCTCTCATCCCTTCCCTTCTGCCCTTCTCCACCAGCGGGCCAAACCACACCCCCAACTCCAGCCCACCTCTAATCCCAACAAATCACGATGATGCTGGATTTTACATAACCATTAATGCCCACTGCTAATCCACCATAATCCCTGAGGTTCTCTTAAACATGATGAATCTACACCAGTGAGAGAGGCTGGCTGGGTGGGTGGGAGACAGGACTCAAGAGACAGCATGGAGAAAGGAGGAGAGATAGTGTGAGAAAAAGGGAGAGAGCGAGAGCGAGACGGGGTGAACGAGAGAGGGCATTCAAACAACAAAAACTGGAACCTTCCGGGTGAACACAGTTAATTCCCCAGAGACACACTAGTGAGTCAGACCCAAACAAACACGGTACCACATCCATCTGCCCAACGTGGATCTGGCTGTGCCCTCTTCCTATCCGCAAGGTCATTCTCACCTGTCATTACTGCAGACACTGGGACACCACAGACAAACTGCTGTATGGCCACAGGCAGAACACACAATGCCAGATACACCAGAACGTTGTCTGTATGGGCAAAGCCCAAGCCATGCCAGTCTGGCTTGGGCACTACGTGCGGGAGTAATAAACTCGACCACTGCTACTCTAACTTCCGGCGTGGCATACAAAGCCCGCCCTCACGTCTCTCCTTCGCCACGTGAGTGAAACATTTAAAAGTGTTAACCCTCGCAAGGCTGCTGGCCCAGACGGCATCCCTAGCCACGTCCTCAGAGCATGCGCAGACCAGCTGCCTGGTGAGTTTATGGACATATTCAATCGCTCCCTATCCAAGTCTGCTGTCCCCACATTCTTCAAGATGGCCAGCATTGTTCCTATACCCAAGAAGGCAACGATGAACTAAATGACTACTGCCCCGTAGCACTCACTTCTGTCATCATGAAGTGCATTGAGAGACTAGTCAAGGATCATATCACCTCTACCTTACCGGTGATGCAATTGCCATCACGCTGCACATTCCCATCTAGACAAGGGGAATACCTAAGAATGTAAGAATGCTGTTCATTGACTACAGCTCAGTATTCAACACCATAGTTCCTTCCAACGCATCATCAGGTCGGAGGCTTCATGATGCCTCCAACTCAATCAAGTTCAGACGACACAACAGTAGTGGGCTTGATTACCAACAATGACGAGACCTACAGGAAGGTGAGGGCACTCCGAGCGTGGCTCCCCCAAGGCCATCAGACTGCTAAACAGCAATCACTAACTCAGAGGCTGCTGCCTACATGGAGACCCAATCACTGGCCACTTTAACAAATGGATCACTAGTCACTTTAAACAATGCCACTTTAATAATGTTTACATATCTTACATTACTCATATCATATGTTCACTACCATTCAAAAGTTTGGGGTCACTTAGAAATGTCCTTGTTTTCCATGGAAACATACATGAAATGAGTTGCAAAATGAATAGGAAATAGTCAAGCTGTTGACAAGGTTATAAATAATGATTTTTAATTGTGCCCTTCAAACTTTGCTTTCGTCAAAGAATCCTCCATTTGCAGCAATTGCAGCCTTGCAGACCTTTGGTTTTCTAGTTGTCAATTTGTTGAGGTAATCTGAAGAGATTTCCCCCCATGCTTCCTGAAGCACCTCCCACAAGTTGGATTGGCTTGATGGGCACTTCTTACGTACCATACGGTCAAGCTGCTCCCACAACAGCTCAATAGGGTTGAGATACGATGACTGTGCTGGCCACTCCATTATAGACAGAATACCAGCTGACTGCTTCTTCCCTAAATAGTTATTGCATAGTTTGGAGCTGTGCTTTGGGTCATTGTCCTGTTGTAGGAGGAAATTGGCTCCAATTAAGCGCCGTCCACAGGGTATGGCATGGCGTTGCAAAATAGAGTGATAGCCGTCCTTCTTCAAGATCCCTTTTACCCTGTACAAATCTCCCACTTTACCACCACCAAAGCACCCCCAGACCATCACATTGCCTCCACCATGCTTGACAGATAGCATCAAGCACTCCTCCAGCATCTTTTCTGGGTCTCATGAATGTTCTTTGTGATCCGAACACCTCCAATTTAGATTCTTCTGTCCATAACACTTTCTTCCAATCTTCCTCTGTCCAGTGTGTTCTTTTGCCCATCTTAATCTTAGATTTTTATTGGCCAGTCTGAGATATGGCTTTTTCTTTGCAACTCTGTCTAGAAGGCCAGCATCCCGGTGTCGCCTCTTCACTGTTGACGTTGAAGCTGGTGTTTTTCGGGTACTATTTAATGAAGCTGCCAGTTGAGGACTTGAGGCATCGGTTTCTCAAACTATACACTAATGTACTTGTCCTCTTGCTCAGTTGTGCACCGGGGCCTCCCACTCTTCTTTCTATTCTGGTTAGAGCCAGTTTGCGCTGTTCTGTGAAGGGAGTAGTACACAGCGTTGTACGAGATCTTCAGTTTCAGTTTTCAACTGTTCTAACATAATCGCAAAAGTTTAAGTGATCAATTAGCCTTTTAAAATGAGAAACTTGGATTAGCTAACACAACGTGCCATTGGAACACAGGAGTGATGGTTGCTGATAATTGGCCTCTGTACTCCTATGTAGATATATATATAAAAAAAAAAATTAGCAGCCGTTTCCAGCATTAATGTCTACACTATTTCTGATCAATTTGATGTTGAAAAAAAACATTTGCTTTTCTTTCAAAAACAGGGACATTTCTAAGTGACCCCAAACTTTTGAACGGTAGTGTATATACTGTATTTTATACCATCTATTGCACCTTGCCTATGCCGCTCGACCATCACTCAACCATATATTTATATGTACATATTCTCATTCACCCCTTTTAGATGTGTGTATTAGGCAGTAGTTGGGGAATTGTTAGATTACTTGTTTGATATTACTGCACTGACGGAACCAGAAGCACGAGCATTTCGCTACGCTCGCATTAACATCTGCTAACCATGTGCACGTAACCAATAAAATTTGATTCGATCAACCCTCAGGGGACAGGATAGGTCTAGGCCGCGCCATGTAAAAACATCACCCTCAGCAATCTGTTTACAGGTCACTGCTGTGATGAAGAGAAAATGTCACCATTTCTGACCTCCCCCTTTCCTCTACCCCCTCACCACAACTCCTTCCGTTCCACATAGCCATTGCTATGAGTGTTAGGGGACTGGGGTAATGTGAGTGCTGTGAGTGCTGTGAAGTAACTAACATTAGCAGCTGAATTAAATCCTCTTAGCCTAATTAAGCAGAGCAGGGGTTGACTGGGGAGACACTGTCTGTCCACCTAGTCAGACCAGTACAACACTATGGGGAGCCAGGCAGAGCAAACTAGCTTTGAAGTCCAATAGTATGCACTGTTGCCAAGCGATGCCAAGGAGTGCTATGAAAGTGTGCCACTGTACTGTTCCACAACAGCCTCTCTAAATGCTAAACAGCAAACATGACCAGGTCAGAGAGCATCTCTAAAGACCTTTTGACTGCTATAGTATCTGTACAATTGGGAAAGCTCTGGTACCAAGTGACATGAACCGTATCACCCCCAGCCTGTCTGGGTACTGATGAGGGAATTTGAGAATGAGATGCCGCTTTTATATATAACCTTGTAGAGTATATATATATATATATATATATATATATATATATATATATATATATATATATATATATATATATATATCTTATCTATAGCAAGTGATCTACTGTGGATGTAGGCTGATTATTCATATGGCCTGGTTTGGAGTGTAAGTGTTGTTACAGGTTTGGTATTTTAAGATTGAGGGGAGGGATCGGCTCAACGTCCCTGTGGAACTGGCTTTCTGGAGAGTGTCTGTGTGTGTGTGTGCAGAATACCTAAGCATGTCCTGTAAAGTGGATCTATGTACGTAGACATTGCCTCTCACCACTGATGCTACAGTCAGATATTCAGTACAGTACTTCCATGCCCCTTTTGGTTAAGATTAAGACTGGGGATAGGGCATCTGTTAGTTAGGGGCTTGGGAGAGGTGTTATCTTCCAAGACCCTGTTATCAGTGGATTATCCAATGGCTTTACACTGGAACCATTCAATCAAAGCCCTGTGGGGAAGTCAGGGAGTGACTATTGTGTTTGTGGAGGAATATTTTAAGTCAAATAATTTCTGGGTTGTTTGAAAGCGTAGTGTCCACATCAATTTCTGATTAAAATTTAAAAAAGATTCTCCAAAAAAAAGACCCGAGTGAATTTCATGAAGGACCTACCATTTTGACCTGGAGGGTCACGTCTTTTTTCTGTAAAACAAAATGTATAGAATTAAACTCCCGTATCTTGCTGTGTGTTAGTGTTAGTGAAAGGGAGAGGTAAGGGATTGGTATGGAGTTACAGGGAACTGAAGTGTACGGATCAAAAAGGAACACTTCTGCAAGAGGACGGGGGGGGGGGGGGGCAGAGTTAGTTTATAAGCAGGATGGGTGTGTGTGTGTGCGGATTAATCGTCAAGCGCAGGTGTACGAGTTAGTTTTTTACCAGAACGATCACAGGCAGACTGACAAAACGGAGCTCAAATCTAAGAGAGTCGAGGACCATGATCCATACAGAGACTGCATAGACTCTTGCTGGTTTGGGACAGAGGGCAAACAGTCCTGACCTTGTTATTATAGCAAGCTGATCTCCAGGAGCACTTCAAAAGAGAGGCATGGAAGAGCACTGTTGCCCCTGGATACTGATCTTAGCTGATCAGGCACGTTTATGTTAGGATTAGAGGTCGGCTGATTAATTAGGTCCGATTTCAAGTTTTCATAACAAATCGGTAATCAGCATTTTTGGATGCCGATTATGGCCGATTACATTGCAATCCACGAGGAAACTGCATGGCAGACTGACCACCTGTTACGCAAGTGCAGCAAGGAGCCAAGTTAAGTTGCTAGCTAGCATTAACCTTATCTTATAAAAAATAATCACTAGTTAACTACACATGGTTGATGATATTACTAGCTTGTCCTGCATTGCATAAATTCAATGCGGTGCCTGTTAATTTATCATCGAATCACAGCCTACTTCGCCAAACGGGCGATGATTTAACAAAAGCACAATCGTTGCACAAATGTACCTAACCATAAACATCAATGCCTTTCTTAAAATCAATACACGGAAGCATTTTTTTTTTTTTTTTTTTTTTAAACCTTAATATTTAGTTAAAAGAAATTCATGTTAGCAGGCAATATTAAGTAGGGAAATTGTGTCACTTCTCTTGCGTTCATTACACGCAGAGTCAGGGTAAATGCAACAGTTTGGGCCGCTTGGCTCGTTGCGAACTAATTTTCCAGAATTTTACGTAATTATGACATAACATTGAAGGTTGTACAATGTAACAGGAATATTTAGACTGACGGATACCACTCGTTAGATAAAATACGTAACGGTTCCGTATTTCACTGAAAGAATAAACGTTTTATTTTCGAAATTATAGTTTCCGGATTTGACCATATTAATGACCAAAGGCTCGTATTTCTGTGTGTTTATTATATTATAATTAAGTCTATGATTTAGTAGAGCAGTCTGAGCGGTGGTAGGCAGCAGCAGGCTCGTAAGTTTTCATTCAAACAGCACTTTCCTGCATTTGCCAGCAGCTCTTCGCAATGCTTGAAGCACAGTGCTGTTTATGACTTCAAGCCTATCAACTCCCGAGATTAGGCTGGCAATACTATAGTGCCTATAAGGACATCCAATAGTCAAAGTTATTTGAAATAAAAATAGTCCTATAATTCCTATAATAATTAGAACCTAAAACTTAACTGGGAATATTGAAGACTCATGTTAAAAAGGACCCACCAGCTTTCATATGTTCTGAGTAAGGAACTTAAACGTTAGCTTTTTTACATGGCAATTATTGCACTTTTACTTTCTCCAACACTTTTTGCACTTTTTTAAAACAAATTGAACATGCTTCATTATTTATTTGAGACTACATATAATACATAAATAAAATGAATTAAGTTAAAATAAAAGTGTTCATTCAATATTGTTGTAATTGTCATTATTACAAATTATATATATATAAAAAAAAAAATTTAATCAGCCGATTAATCGGTATCGGCTTTTTTTGGTGCTCCATTAATCAATATCGGCGTTGAAAAATCATAATTGGTCGACCTCTAGTTAGGATTTCAGAGGGTAAAGCTGATTCTAGATCCGCTCCCCTTCTACCGGAGGTAATGGTGGGCCAGAGAGAGAGGAGAGAGAGCTGTCAATTGAACAATTAGGAAGTAAAGGAGATGGCATAGAAAGAAGGTGAGATCCATATATCTCAAAATTGAGAGGATCTGTCCAATCATTAGCAGACCAGGCAGAGGTCAGAGGAGAGGAGATGGTTTTAACAGAGGTCTGAGGTCAGTAGAATCAAAGATGGCGTCAGTAGGTAGTAGTCACCAGATTTTCTCTGTCGTCTCCCCAGCAGGTCCCCCACGGCGACCCGGAAATGCTTGGCCTCCTCCTCGCTTGCGAAGTTCAGTCCCATCTGGCACGACTACACACACACACACACACACACATGCACGCCCACACACAAATACGCACGCCCACAAACGCAGAAAGTGGAATGTCATAAGAATGAACGAACACTGCAAGCTTGAAAAAAAACACACACACGGCAGGTTTTTGACATAAACAAATGACCATGTCATGTGAAAGGACTTGGCTGGAGCAAGAGACATCAAGTACATAGAGAAAGGTATAACTCACATCTCCTGCGAACGTGAAGAAGTAAGATTTGGAAACGGTGATTGAGAAGTTGTTGTAGAGCTCCTGCTCGAACACGGTTTTACCCTCCTGTGGAGAGAGAGAGAGAGAGAGAGAGTGGATATGTTTTATTGTCACACACCGGATAGGTGAAGTGAAATGTGTTTTACAGGGTAAGCCATATTAGTAAGGCACACTCGGAGCAAATTAGGATTAAGTGCCTTGCTCAAGGGCACATCAACAGATTTAGTGTGTGTGTGTGTGTCTCTCATCTCTATAGTAAAGGACAATCCGTGCTGCCGTGTCCCCGAGTTGGTCTGTGTTTTGTGTGTGAACTAAACCCACCTTGATGTCGAACACCCTGATAAAGTAGGATCGTGCTGGGTTGTCTTTGACCAGACAGGCCACACCACAGCACCTCTTGGTCCAGGCTGAGTTCCTGTCTGCTGCATATACCTGCACCACCGCAGAACACAGCGACTGCAGAGAGACAGAGAGAGAGAGACAGAGAGAGAGACAGAGGCACAAGGGGTTATTAATGAAGGATGTGATGAGAGTATAGTACCCCTAATACAAGGGATGAAGACACTAACTAAGTTGCTCTGGATGAGAGCGTCTGCTGAATGACTAAAATGTATAATGGATGGAATAGGGATTTAACTGAGACCCACAGACTGTATGTTTTACAGTGAAGCAGTGTTGGTCTCCCTTTAAAAATATATATAAATATATATATATAAAAAATGTAAAGGTATTCGACCTCAATGGAATCACCTTTCTGGTTTAAAAGTTACACTCAAGGACCCAAGTAAACACAATATCAGGCCGATTTCTGCAACAACTACGAGCGTTGAAGAGCGTGGCTAAACATCTCTGCTGTTTTGGTCCCGTAGCGGTCATGCTGAAACGGTGTGAAGCGCACCTGTGCACGGAGCAGTCAGTCATACTCTGACTGCGCAAACATTTTGCATGGCGCTCATCTCAAAGTCTGCGGATCTGCTCAGGGCAACCTCATCTCGCCAAGTCGACCTTCAAATAAAAGGTCAGAAAATAATGTATGCGCAGAAACACTACCGCAGAGGTGTGACAGCACTGGCAGAGTTTAGACTGTCGCAGAGGTGTGACAGCACTGGCAGAGTTTAGACTGTCGCAGAGGTGTGACAGCACTGGCAGAGTTTAGACTGTCGCAGAGGTGTGACAGCACTGGCAGAGTTTAGACTGTCCCAGAGGTGTGACAGCACTGGCAGAGTTTAGACTGCCGCAGCTCAGTTCATTTCTCAGCAGGAATAAAGTCACCCTGTCCTCATGTGTGCGTACGTGTGCCAGTACTGTCCTCTGTATGGCTTACTGACATCTAGGCAGTCTCCTCACACAGGACGGTAAAAGTAGCCTGCCAAGCTGCCAATAAAGTGGCGAACACACTCTGTCACTTACTTATAGTAATGAGAGGAGGACAGGAAGGCTGGCCTGTCATAACGTGTCTTTATTGTTGGCAGCAGTGTCTCTCTTACCTTAACAGCCTCTACGCCCTTCTCTATCGGACCGAGCTGTATCACACTGCTGACTGACTAGACCGTAGCCACGTCAGTCATGCATCCAGACCTGTAAGCGCGAGGAGGAGGCCGCCGTCTCAGGGAGCAGTGGTTACCAAGTGAATCTGCTGCAGCAACGACAACAAATGTCCTCCGCTCTCTGAAGAGAACTCGTGAAGCTAAAGGGCTAGCTCAAACAGAGATAACTGGAGAGTTATTGCCAAGTGTCTGATGGGCTTAGACTGATGTGGCCAGGCCTTCCTTCCATGCCCATTATGTGTGATCCTGCTGGGGCAGACAGGCCTGTAGCAGGACCCTCTGACTAGGCAGGGATGGATGTCAGGCTCCACTACACAGACTCAAGATCAGGGCCCGGTTTCCCGATACAACTTAGGCTTACAAGTGTTTTTTACAGCCCAAACCAAAAACAGCATGCAGATAGAATGTTTGCAAATTACAGAGACAGTAGCAAAATATACGTTTGCTGACGACATGGCTTTGGTAGGATTGATCACCGACGGCGAGGCAGCCTATAGGGAGGTCAGAGACCTGGTAGTATTGTGCCAGGACAACAACCTTTCCCTCAACGTCAGCAAGACAAAGGAGCTGATTGTGGACTACAGGAAATGGTGGGGCGACCACACCCCCATCGATGGGGCTGTAGTGGAGCGGATTGAGAGCATCAAGTTCCTCGGTATCCACGTTACTAAGGAATTACCATGGGCCCTCAGATCCTCAAAAAGTTATACATCTGAGCTGCACCATTGAGAGCATCTTGACTGGTTGTGTCACCGCTTGGTACGGCAACTGCAAGGCACCCGATCACGACAGAGGGTGGTGAGTAAGGCCCAGGGGCGGCAGGTAGCCTGGCAGGTAGGAGCTGACTAGGTATCCCCCTTACCCTTTCCTCACTGGGGCCGAGCTCCCTGCCGGTTAGTACCTCTATACCAGTCGGTGTCGGAGGAAGGCCCTAAAAATGGTCAAATGGTCAAAGGCTACAAGCAGTACTAGTGCAACAAGTCTGCAACATACAGGACCCTGAAAAGCTTCTACCCCAAGCATACAACTGCTGAACAAGGCTGCTAAATAGCTCATCAAATGGCTACCCAGACTACCTGCATTGCCTCTTCTTTGAACCAACTCTTCCTGCACTGACCATGCACACACACACTGGACTCTACCCACAAACTCACACTGGACTCTACCCACAAACTCACACTGGACTCTACCCACAAACTCACACTGGACTCTACCCACAAACTCACACTGGACTCTACCCACAAACTCACACTGGACTCTACCCACAAACTCACACTGACACCCCAACACACATGCAAACTCACGCCACACACACACACACACTTTCACACACGCTGTTGCTACATTTCAGTCTATCATCTATCCCGTTCCCTAGTCACATCACCCTTACCTATACAGTGACTTGACTTATTCGACATTTTGTTGTTAGACAGAATTCAAAATGTATTAAATTCTCACCCACAATGACAAAGTGAAAACTTGTTTATAAACATTTTTGCAAATGTATTGAAAATTAAACCCCAAAATATCCAATTTACATACAGTTGAAGTCAGAAGTTTACATACACTTAGGTTGGAGTCATTAAAACTCGTTTTTCAACCACTCCACAAATGTCTTGTTAACAAACTATAGTTTTGGCAAGTTGGTTATGACACAAGTAATTGTTCCAACAATTGTTTACAGACACATTATTTCACTTATAATTCACTGTATCACAATTCCAGTGGGTCAGAAGTTTACATACACTACTAAGTTGACTGTGCTTTTAAACAGCTTGGAAAATGCCATAAATTGATGCCATGGCTTTAGAAGCTTCTGATAGGCTAATTGACATCATTTGAGTCAATTGGAGGTGTACCTGTGGATGTATTTCAAGGCCTACCTTCAAACTCAGTGCCTCTTTGCTTGACATCATGGGAAAATCAGATGAAAATCAGCCAAGAAATCAAAAAGAATTGTAGACCTCCACAAGTCTGGTTCATCCTTGGGAGCAATTTCCAAAAGCCTGAAGGTATCTGTACAAACAATGGTACGCACCATGGGACCACGCAGCCGTCATACCGCTCAGGAAGGAGACGCGTTCTGTCTCCTAGAGATGAACATACTTTGGTGTTGTTACGTTCCCCAGTTTCTGTGTTCTGTTTTGTATTTGAGTGTGTGTTTCAGGAGATGGCTTCCGGAAGTACTCCCCAACCAGCTGATTGGTCTACCCCAGGCTAATTGATGATTGGAGCTGACCCCGCCCCCTCGTCAAGAAGCAGCTGACGCTAATCACCATTGCCACCTAAAGATAAAAGCCAGGGTTCTGCCCCAAGAGATTGGTAGAGGAGAGAGATGAGATAAGGAGTAGAGATTTGGAGATTGAGAGAGAGAAAAATTAGATTGTGATATAGTGTGGGTTGTGTATCAGAAAGTGTGGTATGTACTGTTGTTGTTGGTAGCAGTTTTTCTATGTCCTGTGTTTGTGAGTGTTTGTGAAATCATTAATAATTACTCTGTTTCATTTGTTCCCAGGGGGGAAGGAGAAGGCACTTTGGGAGTGCTTAGGCAAGAGGCCCGAGGGCATACATATACCCGTAGTATATTTACTGTCTAGGCACACTAGGTAAGACCTGGGCGGACCACCCCCTGTATTTTGGTTAGGGCACCAGGTGGTGCTAAGTTAGGTAAGTTAAGTGGGTAGGCAGGTTAGATAGGAGAGGGGGAACTTTGATATTTACTTTCTTTGCTTTGGTTCCGTCCAGCCCCTTTTCCCCATATTACCGTGTAAGAAAATAAATTCTAGTAAACGGTAAATTCTGCTTTTGTGTCATCCTTACTCGCACCTACAGTCCATACCTCTTGCACTTCAGAGAGTTGAGTTGTAGCAGGGAGTTGCGTTCCCTCTTCTCAGAGGCGTGCGTAACAGGTGTGAAAAGTACAAATCAATCCCGGAACACCAGCAAAGGACCTTGTGAAGATGCTGGAGGAAACAGGTACAAAAGTATCTATATCCACAGTAAAACAAGTCCTATATCGACATAACCTGAAAGGCCGCTCAGCAAGGAAGAAGCCACTGCTCCAAAACCGACATAAAAAAGCCAGACTACGGTTTGCAACTGCACATGGGACAAAGATCATACTTTTTGGAGAAATGTCGTCTGGTCTGATGAAACAAAAATAGAACTGTTTGGCCAAAATGACCATCGTTATGTTTGGAGGAAAAAGGGGGAGGCTTGCAAGCCGAAGAACACCATCCCAACCGAGAAGCAAGGGGTGGCAGCATCATGTTGTGGGGGTGCTTTCCAGCAGGAGGGGCTGGGGCACTTCACAAAATAGATGGCATCATGAGGCAGGAAAATTATGTGCATATATTGAAGCAACATCTCAAGACATCAGTCAGGAAGTAAAAGCTTGGTCGCTAATGGGTCTTCCAAATGGACAATGACCCCATGCATACTTCCAAAGTTGTGGCAAAATGGCCTAAGGACAACAAAGTCAAGGTATTGGAGTGGCCATCAAAGCCATGACCTCAATCTTATAGAAAATTTGTTGGCAGAACTGAAAAAGCGTGTGTGAGCAAGGAGGCCTACAAACCTGACTCAGTTACACCAGCTCTGTCAGGAGGAATGGGCCAAAATTCACCCAACTTATTGTGCGAAGCTTGTGGAAGGCTACCCGAAACGTTTGACCCAAGATAAACAATTTAAATGCAATGCTACCAAATACTAATTGAGTGTATGTAAACTTCTGACCCACTGGGAATGTGATGAAAGAAATAAAAGCTGAAATAAAAACATTCTCTACTATTATTCTGACATTTCACATTCTTAAAATAAAGTGGTGATCCTAACTGACCTAAGACAGGGAATTTTTACGAGTAATAAATGTCAGGAATTGTGAAAAACTGAGTTTAAATGTATTTGGCTAAGGTGTATGTAAACTTCCGACTTCAAATGTAAGTATTCACACCTCTGAGTCAATCATTTGTAGAGCACCTTTGGCATCAATTACAACTGTGAGTCGTTCTGGGTAAGTTTCTAAGAGCTTTGCACACCTGGATTGTGCAACATTTGCCCATTATTATTTTCAAAATTCTTCAAGCTCTGTCAAATTGGTTAATGATCATTGCTAGACAAACATTTGAGGGCATGTCATAGATTTTCAAGTAGATTTAAGTCAAAACTAACTTGGCCACTCAGGAACATTCATTGTCTTCTTGGTAGGCAACTCCATTGTAGATTTGTAACTGTTTTAGGTCATTGCCCTATAGAAAAGTGAATTTATGTCCCAGTGTCTGGTGAAAAGCAGACTAGTTACAGGTTTTCCTCTAGGATTTTGCCTGTGCTTAGCTCTATTCCTGTTGTTTACGAAGCATGTGACAAATAGAATTTGACAAAAAATGTATTTCAAAACGATTAAAATATATATGTACATGTTGCCTATTTACACTATATATAGACAAAAGTATGCAGACACCCCTTCAAATTAGTGGATTCGGCTATTTCAGCCACACCCGTTGCTGACAGATGTCTAAAAAAACAAGCACACAGCCATGCAATCTCCATAGACAAACAATGTCAGTAGACTGGCCTTACTGAAGAGTTCAGTGACTTTCAACGTGGCACCGTCATAGTATGCCACCTTTCCAACAAGTCAGTTTGTCAAATTTCTGCCCTGCTAGAGCTGCCCCGGTCAACTGTAAGTGCTGTTATTGTGAAGTGGAAACTTCTAGGAGCAACAAGGGTTCAGCCACAAAGTGGTAGGCCACACACGTTTACAGAACGGGACCACCGGGTGCTGAAGCACATAAACATCGTCTGTCATTTGTTGCAACACTCACTACAGAGTTCCAAACTACCTCTGGATGAAATGTCAGCACAATAACTATTCAACGGGAATTTCATGAAATGGGTTTCCGTGGCCGAGCAGCCGCACACAAGCTTAAGATCACCTCGCGCAATGTCAAGCATTGGCTGGAGTGGTGTAAAGCTTGCCAGCATTGGACTATGGAGCAGTGGAAACAAATCTGGGTTTGGCGGATGCCAGGAGAACACTACCTGCCCCGATGCATAGTGCCAACTGTGAAGTTAAGTGGAGGAGCAATAATGGTCTGGGGCTGTTTTTCATGATTCGGACTAGGCCCCTTAGTTCCAGTGAAGGGAAATCTTAATGCTTCAGCATACAATGACATTCTAGATAATTCGGTGCTTCCAACTATGTGGCAACAGTTTGGGGAAGGCCCTTTCCTGTTTCAGCATGACAATGCCCTCATGCACAAAGCGAGGTCCATACAGAAATGGTTTGTCGAGATCGGAGAGGAAGAACTTGACTGGCCTGCACAGAGCCCTGACCTCAACCCCATTGAACACCTTTGGGATGAATTGGAACGCTGACTGCGAGCCAGGCCCAATCGCCCAACATCAGTGCCTGACCTCATTAATGCTCGTGGCTGAATGAAAGCAAGTTCCAGCAGCAATGTTCCAACATCTAGAAGAAAGCCTTCCCAGAAGAGTGGAGGCTGTTATAGCAGCAAAGGGAGGACCAACTCCATATTAATGCGCAATATTTTGGAATGAGATGTTCGACGAGCAGATGTCCACATACATTACATGACCAAAAGTATATTTTAATGCAGTCATCTCCGGTTTCATTTATCCTTCACTTGTTTGTAACAATTGCAAATATTTGCAGTCAACTTTGTTCTGAAGTTATCGTTGATCACAATTAGACAGATAAACATCTTGATTCTATGTTTAGCAGAGATCTTCTGTGAGTTAAGTGACGCAGAAGGGTAAAAAAAAGCAGCTAACGACACGTAGCTGTTTTACGAGTGGTCTGAGGCAGTCGGTAAATAACGAGCGCTTTCAAGTGCAACTTTAGTAACGACGGTTTTGGGAAACAGCCCAGAGATTTACCGACGCTCCTACGAAGGTTCTAACGGTGAACTTAGCCTTAAAATGCTTTTGGGAAACGAAGCCCAGGTTCTTCCCCAAGTTTACTAGCCTCGTCGCAGAGGGGTTCAGGCCCATTACCCTGCAGATGAAAGGCAGGCCAGAGCATAAAGTGGTAAACCAAGTTTACTAGACAACCTAGTAGCTAACTACACACAGATGGGCTGTGTAGGGCTGTTCAGTGCAGTGTCTGGGGACATGAAGCTTTCTAGCCTACATTTCAAAGAAAGCAATAACGGTCTGTGCTCATCTAGTGGGCTGTGCTCACAACAGGGCTACTGCAGTGAGGTCACACAGAGCTGAGCTGTATCATCCATCAGCCTCTCCAGCTCTGATCACCAGCGGCAGCCAGAACGAGCCCCACTGGCCACAGGAAGCACCCAGTCCCAGTGACATCATCAAAGCTCGCCATGGCACCACTCTCCAGGCTGCTGGTGCTACTACACACTACAGCCAGTGGGACTGTAGAGGGCTCACAGGGGGGAACAAACAGGATGTTGAATGTACAGTAACTGTGCATCATTCATCCATGTCCTGACAGTATTTGCCATTTATCCTAAAAAGTGGGATTGGGTAGGAAAGGCTGGGGTTGGGAAGGACAGAAAGAGAGGGGGAAATTCAGAGTGGAGTTGGAAAGGAGTAGAGACTGGAGAGTAGTAGGAAATACAGACAATGGTAAGGAGAGGCCGATGGCCCAGAGCGGGGCTGGTAAGGAGAGGCCGATGGCCCAGAGCGGGGCTGGTAAGGAGAGGCCGATGGCCCAGAGCGGGGCTGGTAAGGGGAGGCCGATGGCCCAGAGCGGGGCTGGTAAGGGGAGGCCGATGGCCCAGAGCGGGGCTGGTAAGGGGAGGCCGATGGCCCAGAGCGGGGCTGGTAAGGGGAGGCCGATGGCCCAGAGCGGGGCTGGTAAGGGGAGGCCGATGGCCCAGAGCGGGGCTGGTAAGGGGAGGCCGATGGCCCAGAGCGGGGCTGGTAAGGGGAGGCCGATGGCCCAGAGCGGGGCTGGTAAGGGGAGGCCGATGGCCCAGAGCGGGGCTGGTAAGGGGAGGCCGATGGCCCAGAGCGGGGCTGGTAAGGGGAGGCCGATGGCCCAGAGCGGGGCTGGTAAGGGGAGGCCGATGGCCCAGAGCGGGGCTGGTAAGGGGAGGCCGATGGCCCAGAGCGGGGCTGGTAAGGGGAGGCCGATGGCCCAGAGCGGGCCTGGTAAGGGGAGGCCGATGGCCCAGAGCGGGCCTGGTAAGGGGAGGCCGATGGCCCAGAGCGGGCCTGGTAAGGGGAGGCCGATGGCCCAGAGCGGGCCTGGTAAGGGGAGGCCGATGGCCCAGAGCGGGGCTGGTAAGGGGAGGCCGATGGCCCAGAGCGGGGCTGGTAAGGGGAGGCCGATGGCCCAGAGCGGGGCTGGTAAGGGGAGGCCGATGGCCCAGAGCGGGGCTGGTAAGGGGAGGCCGATGGCCCAGAGCGGGGCTGGTAAGGGGAGGCCGATGGCCCAGAGCGGGGCTGGTAAGGGGAGGCCGATGGCCCAGAGCGGGGCTGGTAAGGGGAGGCCGATGGCCCAGAGCGGGGCTGGTAAGGGGAGGCCGATGGCCCAGAGCGGGGCTGGTAAGGGGAGGCCGATGGCCCAGAGCGGGGCTGGTAAGGGGAGGCCGATGGCCCAGAGCGGGGCTGGTAAGGGGAGGCCGATGGCCCAGAGCGGGGCTGGTAAGGGGAGGCCGATGGCCCAGAGCGGGGCTGGTAAGGGGAGGCCGATGGCCCAGAGCGGGGCTGGTAAGGGGAGGCCGATGGCCCAGAGCGGGGCTGGTAAGGGGAGGCCGATGGCCCAGAGCGGGGCTGGTAAGGGGAGGCCGATGGCCCAGAGCGGGGCTGGTAAGGGGAGGCCGATGGCCCAGAGCGGGGCTGGTAAGGGGAGGCCGATGGCCCAGAGCGGGGCTGGTAAGGGGAGGCCGATGGCCCAGAGCGGGGCTGGTAAGGGGAGGCCGATGGCCCAGAGCGGGGCTGGTAAGGGGAGGCCGATGGCCCAGAGCGGGGCTGGTAAGGGGAGGCCGATGGCCCAGAGTAGGGCTGGTAAGGGGAGGCAGAGGCCCAGAGTAAGGCTGGTAAGGGGAGGCAGAGGCCCAGAGTAGGGCTGGTAAGGGGAGGCAGAGGCCCAGAGTAGGGCTGGTAAGGGGAGGCAGAGGCCCAGAGTAGGGCTGGTAAGGGGAGGCAGAGGCCCAGAGTAGGGCTAGTAAGGGGAGGCAGAGGCCCAGAGCAGGGCTGGTAAGGGGAGGCAGAGGCCCAGAGCAGGGCTGGTAAGGGGAGGCAGAGGCCCAGAGCAGGGCTGGTAAGGGGAGGCAGAGGCCCAGAGCAGGGCTGGTAAGGGGAGGCAGAGGCCCAGAGCAGGGCTGGTAAGGGGAGGCAGAGGCCCAGAGCAGGGCTGGTAAGGGGAGGCAGAGGCCCAGAGCAGGGCTGGTAAGGGGAGGCAGAGGTGGGGAAAGAGTGGGAACAGGGAAGAGGTTGGGAAGGAGAGTATGTGGTAAAGATCAAAGGCAAGTTTTTGCCACTCCTGCACAAAACACTGAAGGAGGTCGACCACCGCACTTCCTGCTGGAGAGGACTGCTGCTCAGGCAGTCTCACACACGAATTGGATAGCTTCCAACTCTAGCCCGGTGCTGATCGTAAAAAGTGAAGCAGTAGGAATACCAATGAGTTGAATGTCAGTAAAGCCACAGTAACACAGGTTAGACCTCTCACACGTGATTCATCATCTGGCAGGGCCCTGCGTTTCAGAGTTTGCGGCTCACTGTTTGTATGTATGAATGACTGAAAGAGAGGAGAGAGACAGAGAGACACTGAGCTGAAATCCACTGACAGCTCTGATTCCGAGTAGCATATAACAGCTATGTCTCAACAGGCAACTTGGGTATTAGACATTAGCTTCTGGCTCAGCTAGCATAACATTACTTGCCTTTAACGACTGGAATAAACCAAAGGTTAAACACAGAAGCCAGGGGGTGTTCAGTTCTCTGTGGAGGAAGAGAAAAGACTGCAGCGATGATGACATCCTACATTTTCTTCTCTAGCTACATGAGACCATTACATAACAAGCAATCACTCATTTCTCCTGGATTTTAACAAGATTTTTTTTCATGAGGAGAGTGAGGCAGGAATGTTCCTCACGCAACTGCCTGGGCTGTGTCACATGGTGAGTGACATGGCTTGGATGTCTGTGGAATGACGGCATTGGCTGTTTATGCAGGTGTACAACACATGTGCAGAGACACCTGGGACAGGTATGACTGACTGACAGGTAGGAGGCGGGACTCTCTTCTGGCCCACCACGTGAGAAATAGGAAGTAAGATAAGACTACTTCCTCCACACCACCTTAGCCTGCTTTGTGAACACGGCAAAGGTAACATGACTCAAAGCCAGATAATAATGGGAAGTAAAGGGTGTGGTAACGCGGCATGGGGAAAGTTACTACCGAGACACAAAAAACGTCAACACATCTACTCTCGAGAAACGGGTGGCTCAACCACCGTAGGGAGCGTGTGCGAACAGTGTCCGTCTTCACACTGGACAGAAACCTGCCAAGAAGCCAGAGTTAGTTTCAAACATTACGCAACACAGCCTGACCTAAATCCACGAGGAAATCCGATTAAACCACATGCCTGATGAACCGATTAACAACACTAAACGGCATCCAATTGTATCAACCAACCTGGTGTTTACAGGTAGCTCATACCTGTATGGAGAGTGAAATAAGGGGGGTGGGTGCATTCTCTCTCTGAATTGTCATCTGAAGACATTAGCCTACCACCCAAGGCTAGCCAGGTAGTTTGACATAGATCAAGTTGACACACTGGGGTGTAAAACCAGCAAATAGATACTGTATACCTGTTTTATTGACATAAGTGTAGGCCTGTACAATTATTTTGTACATTACACCAATTTAAAATACCCAAGGTTAAAGAGTGCAATCAATGAAGATCCTATTTCAAGAGGACACATTGCTTCTATTGAAATATAATTTCCTGGGAAGTGTCAATTGATAACAAAACGCGTTATATAATATCAATTTCAGGCCGTCACATTAAATAGCGCCCTGCACATCAGAGATCATTTGCCAGTGAGACATTGTAACGCTACATTGGACACATTCTTCACTGATTGCTGCATCTCAAAAACCCGAGGAGAGCAGTCGACTGAATTGAATTGTGTGATTGCCTATGAGCAAGTATTGTGTGGACAACAGAACAATGAATGGCAAGTGTTGTAGTATGCCAGACAGATTGTTCTGAACACACAGGCGGCTTCCGAAATCTGCCAAGGCATTATGCAACGCTGGTACGAATAATAATTCGTAGCCGGGTCGATGGGTTTACCAGATCCTAACACTGGCCCAGGTCTAGGCCAACAAAACTGAGGCGCACATTCTTGTTAACAGTGGTTTGGCTTGTTTGGGTGTTTCCATGCTATGCAGGTGTGTCTGGGAACACCCGAGGCCTCGGGGCTTGACAAACTTTCTACCGCCCAAATGTCACTGTGTCCTGGGATATCAACATTCCCTTTTCCTTAACCCCGTTCAACCGGTCTAGCCGAAGCCAATGGAAGGACCGTCAGTGCCAGTGGCGAGAGTTATTTCCCTTCGATTGATATTGAGGCATCAATTACACAGGTTTCAATTCATCCTGAAACGGGTAAACATCATCCATGAGCAATTAGTAAAGAAAGTATAACTGATAAACTTACGGTGCATTTCCTGCCGAGGTAATTGAAGAGACAGTCGTTCTCTTGTGGGGTTAGCAGTATGGATCCATTGTTAGCGGGCCGCCGTTGCGGCAGATGGCCACTCATGACTGACAATCAACCAAAAGGTGTGTTATGATTCCGATTCGTCGTTGTATGAAACCCAAACAAATAGTCATTGATCTGCCGTGGCCTGCAACCGGACCCTCACATCGATGCACGTCTGACCACAACCCGATAGAAACCGCTTTAGTACGCGAACATTCCCGTTGGTTCCTAACACAACGCAAGGTCCTCCTTCAATCCAAATTATGAGAACATTACTGCAACGTCCTGAAGACGGTAGATACTAAAGTTTCATCGGAACTCCAGCGCGAAAAGCAGCAGATTTGTGGCTCAATCCAACATGGCAGTCTGTGGGAATAAACCAAACACGTAACAGGGGGAGTGCGCACTTTTGAAATGCAGGACTAGATCATCTTGAGAGCATTAAACGGTTGTTACACAACATGTATCACATAAACATGTATAATCTTTATATTAAAAATGAATGCAAATTCGTCAAAAGAAGCACAATTAAAATATTTTTTGAGAGAACGGTACGATCCAGTCCGCCTATGCTTATACCAAAGATTCTTATAACTAACCCAAAAGGAACAAAGCCTGAGGTTTGAAACGTGAACAAATGAAGCACAGTGGGCAGAACGAGCAAGGAGGTGGGGCGAGGCAAGCACGAACTAGTGAGATCCTATTGGCGCGTTCAAGCATTCATTTACATATATCCGTTAGGGAACGCCTACTATGTTAAGTGCGCCTGTGCGATAACTCTATTTGAACCTTGCAGTCCTTCTAAACGCATTTTTTTTGAAACCTTGGCAAAGGGTCACGCAGTCCACTCTGTTTGTTACAGATTCTGGTTTTGGAAACAGAAAACTGTATGTTTAATTGATGAGAAAACGTGCAGAATATTGGCCATAATCTGTCTCGCTCCATCTTCTCCCGCTGCCGGCCACTGGGCTTCCTCTCGTCACCATATTTGTCAGTGAGTGGACACGCCAACCGGATGCTTCACATCTATACATCCGGTAAAATATCTGGCTCGTTGTTTTATCTTTGGTTATTCCTGAACGCAACCAGGATCCCGAACATTCCCGACTTGCTACGTTCAACCAGTTATTAAATCGGAAAATTTCCGAGTTTCCTAGTTCAGACTAGCAAGTGAACACAGCATTATCATGAGGATAAGTAGGAGATGAGGCTATGGTGGAGTAGGCCTAGGCCTGGACAAATCAAATCACATCAAATTTTATTGACAGATGTTATCACAGGTACAGCAAAATGATTGTGTTTCTAGCTCAAACAGTGCAGTAATAATACATAGACAACAATTCGCACATAATCCGAAAGTAAAAAGAAAGAAATTCAGAAATATCAGAATGAGCAATGTCAGAGTCCAGAATATAAATATATAGGCTATAAATTAGCAAACATTTCTAAAAAACATTTATTTTGCTTTGTCATTATGGGGTATTGTGTGTAGATTACTGAGGAAAAGTGTTTATTTATTCCAATTTATAATAAGTCTGAAATGTAACAAAATGTGGAAAAAGTGAAGGGGTCTGAATACTTTTCGAAGGCACTGTATGGCTGACTATACCAAACATTAGGAACACCTTCCTAATATTAAGTTGCACTCACCCCTTTTGCCCTCAGGACAGCCTCAATCGTCGGGGCATGGACTCCACAAAGTGTCGAAAGATTTCCACAGGGATGCTGCTGTAACCAATGTGAAATGGCTAGCTAGTTAGCGGTGGTGCACGCTAATAGTGTTTCAATCGGTGACGTCACTCGCTTTGAGACCTTGAAGTAGTTGTTCCCCTTCTCCTGCAAGGGCTGCGGCTATTGTGGTGCGATGGGTAACGATGCTTCGTGGGTGACTGTTGTTGATGTGTGCAGATGGTCCCTGGTTTGAGCCCGGGTAGGGGCGAGGGGACAGATGAAAGTAAAACTGTTACATTAATGCTGTTGACCCAGATCACTGGTTGCTGCGGAAAAGGAGGAGGTCAAAAGGGGGGTGAGTGTAACTGATGTGCGGAGGTGCGCGCTAATAGTGTTTCAATCGGGGATGTCACTTGCTCTGAGACCTTGAAGTAGTTGTTCCCCTTGCTCTGCAAGGGCTGTGGCTTTTGTGGCGCGATGGGTAACGATGCTTCGTGGGTGACTGTTGTTGATGTGTGCAGAGCCCGGATCGAGCCCAGGTAGGGGCGAGGAGAGGGACGGAAGCAAAACTGTTACACTGCCCCATGTTGACTCCAATGCTTTCCATAGTTGTGTCAAGTTGGCTGGATGTTCTTTGGATGGTGGACCATTTTTGATACACATGGGAAACTGTTTGTGTGTGAAAAACCCAACAATGTTGCAGTTCTTTACACAAACCGGTGCCCCTGGCACCTACTACCATACCCAGTTCAAAGGTTCTTAAATCTTTTGTCTTTCCCATTCACCCTCTGGATGGCACACACACACAATATATGTCTCAAGGCTTAGAAATCCTTTAACCTGTTCTCCCCTTCATTTACACTGATTGAAGTGGATTTAACAAGTGCAATCAATAATGGATCATAACTTTCACCTGGTCAATCTATGTCAAGGAAAGAAGTGTTCTTAATGAGGGACGGAAGCAAAACTCAGAGTATACAGTGCATTTGGAAAGAATTCTGATCATGACTTTTTCCACGTTTTGTTACGTTACAGCCTTATTTTCAATGGATTAAACCATTTTTTCCCCTCATCAATCTACACACAATACCCCATAATGACAAAGCAAAAACATGTTTTTAGACATTTTTGCAAATCTATTCAACATAAAAACTGAAATATCACATTTTACATAAGTATTCAAACTGTTTACTCAGTACTTTGTTTAAAAACCTTTGGCAGTGATTACAGCCTTGAGTCTTCTTGGGTATGACGCTACAAGCTTGGCACACCTGTATTTGGGGAGTTTCTCCCATTTTTCTCTGCAGATCCCCTCAAGCTCTGTCAGGTTGGATGGGGAGCATCGTTGCAAAGCTATTTTCAGGTCTCTCCAGAGAAGTTCGATTGGGTTCAAGTCCGGGCTCTGGCTGGGCCACTCAAGGACATTCAGAGACTCGTCCCGAAACCACTCCTGTGTTGTCTTGGCTGTGTTCTTAGGGTCTTAGTCCTGTTGGAAGGTGAACCTTTGCCCCAGTCTGAGGTCCATAGCGCTCTAGAGCAGTGTTTCATAAAGGATATCTTTGCTCCATTCATCTATCCCTCGATCCTGACTAGTCTCCCAGTGCCCGCCGCTGAAAAACATCCCCACAGCATTATGCTGCCACCACCGTGCTTCACCGTAGGGATGGTGCCAGGTTTCCTCCAGACGTGATGCTTGGCATTCAGGCCAAAGAGTTCAATCTTGGTTTCATAAGACCAGAGAATGTTTCTCATGGCCTGAGAGTCCTTTAGGTGTCATTTGGCAAACTCCAAGCGGGCTCTCATGTGCTTCTTGCTTAGGAGTGGATTCCGTCTGGCCCCTCTACCATAAAGGCCTGATTGGTAGAGTGCTGCAGAGATGGTTGTCCTTCTGGAAGGTTCTCCCATCTCCAAAGAGCAACTCTGGAACTCCATTGGGTTCTTGGTCACCTGCCTGACCAAGGGCTTTCTCCCCCGATTGCTCAGTTTGGCCGGGCGGACAGCTCTAGAAAGAGTTTTGGTGGTTCTAAACTTCTTCCATTTAAGAATGATGGAGGCCATTCTGTTCTTCAATGCTGCATACATGTTTTGGTACCGGTTCCCATTTCAGTGCCTTGACACAGTCATGTCTCAGAGCTCGACAGATAATACCTTCGACCTCATGGCTTGGTTTTTGCTCTGACATGCACTGTCAACTGTGGGATCTTATTTAGACATGTGTGTGCATATCCTAATCATGTCCATTCAATTGAATTTACCACAGGTGGACTCCAATCAAGATGTAGAAACATCTCACAGATGATAAATGTAAAAAGGAAACACCTGAGCTCAATTTACAGTCATAGCAAAGGGTCTCAATACTTATCTAAATAAGGTATTTCTGTTTTTTATACATTTGCAAACATTTCTAAAAACCTGTTTTCGCTTTGTCATTATGGGGTATTGTGTGTAGTATTGATGAGGGGTATTGTGTGGGGTATTGATGAGGAGGAAAAATGATTTAATACATTTTAGAATAAGGCTGTAACGTAACAAAATGTGGAAAAAGTCAAGGGATCTAAATACTTTCCGAATGCACTTTATAATGGTGTGAATGGACAGTATATGAATAGAAAAGGTCTGTACAGCAGTAGTTATATAGGATGAGCCAGTATGTAAACATTATTGAAGTGAACAGTGTTCTGCAAAGCAGTCTCGGTGCAGTAATCCAGATAGGGTGTAAAGTACAGGACAACAGGTGGGCTCAGGGTCAGGTCAGGCAGACGTCGGTAATCCAGAGTAGTGGGGCAAAGGTACAGGACGAAAGGCAGGCTCGGGGTTAGGGCAGGCAGAACGGTCAGAAATGGGTAACTAGAAAACAGGAGCAAGGAACAGGTGGAAGCAGGGAAACAAAACACTGGTAGGTTCTACGAACAAAACAAACTGGCAGCAGACAAAAAGAGAGCACAGGTATAAATACACAGGGGATAATGGGGAAGATGGGCGACACCTGGAGTGGGGTGGAGACAAGCACAAAGACAGGTGAAACAGATCAGAGCGTGTCAGTGGATCCCCCATGGGACGGTTGAGCTAACATAGACTAATGTGATTAGCACGAGGTTGTAAGTAACAAGAACATTTCCCAGGACATAGACATTTCTGATATTGGCAGAAAGCTTAAATTATTGTTAATCTAACTGCACTGTCCAATTTACAGTAGCTATTACAGTGAACGAATACCATGCTATTGTTTGAGGAGAGTGCACAGTTATGAACTTGAAAGTGTATTAATAAACAAATTAGGCACATTTGGACAGTTTTGACACAATTTTTTTAACAGAAATGCAATGGTTCATTGGATCAGTCTATAACGTTTCACATACACTGCTGCCATCTCGTGGCCAAAATCTAAATTGCGCCTGGGCTGGAATAATACATTATGGTCTTTCTCTTGCAATTCAAAGATGATGGTACAAAAGAAACACATGTTTTTTTCATTGCATTATCTTTTACCAGAACTAATGTGTTATGTTTTCCTACATTAATTTCACATTTCCACAAACTTCAAAGTGTTTCCTTTCAAATGCTATGAAAAATATGCATATCCTGAGTGAGCTTGAATCCTCTGTTCTACATAGATGGTAGCTGGATAAACATGCCGTGGCTCCGGTTGTTGAGGTTATATTCGTAGCCTTCATGTGACACCAGGTGCTGTAGAGGGCAGGCAGTGTGCCCCCATTTCAGGTCATCAGGGACGTGCACACCGAGGAACTTGAATCTTTTGACCCTCTCCACTGCGGCCCAATCGATATGGATTGGGGGCGTCTCTCCGCTGTCTCCTATGGTCCACGATCAGCTCCTTTGTCTTGTTGACGTTGAAGGAGATGTTAATTTCTTGGCACCATACGCCAGAGCTCTCACATCCTCCCTGTAGGCAGTTTCGTTATTGTTGGTAATCAGGCCTGCCGCTGTTGTGTCGTCAGCAAACTTGTTGATTGAGTTGGAGAGATGCGTGGCCATGATCAGCTCCTTTGGGGGTCTGCCTGTCAGGAAGTCCAAGACCAAGTTGCACAGGGAGGGGTTCAGACCCAGGGCCCTGAGCTTAGTGAAGAGCTCAGAGGGCACTATGGTGTTGAATGCTGAGCTATAGTCGATGAACAGCATTATTACATAGGTATTTCTCTTGTCCAGGTGGGATAGGGCAGTGTGCAGTACATTGGCGATTGCGTTATCCGTGGATCTGTTGGGGCGGTATGCGAATTGTAGTGGGTCTAGGTTGTCGGGTAAGGTGATATGATCTTTAACTAGCCTCTCAAAGCACTTCATGATGACAGAAGTGAGGGCTATGGGGCAATTTAGTTCAGTTACCTTCGCTTTCTTGGGTACTGGAGAAATTGTGGACATCTTGAAGCAAGTGGGGCAACAGACTGGGAGACAGACTGACAGATTGAATATTTCCGTAAACACTCCAGCCAGCTGGTTTGCACATGCTCTGAAGACGTGGCTTGGGATGCCGTCTGGGCCGGCAGCCTTGTAATGGTTAACACGCTTAAATGACTTACTCAAGTCAGACACGGAGAACGAGAGCACACTGTCCTCGTGAGAGGAAGGGGCCCGCGTTGGTGGCTCGATGTTGTTTTCCCCGAAGCAGGTGAAGAAGGTGTTTAGCTTATCCGGGAGCGAGGAATTGGAGTCCGCTACGTGGCTGGCTTCACTTTATGTCTGAGCGATTGAATTGCGACTCCACTTTGTCCCTGTACTGTCGTTTTGCCTCTTTGATTACCTTACAGAGGTCATAGCTAGTCTGTTTGTACACGTCCATGTTCCCAGTCACCTTTGCATAGTTAAATGTGGTGGTTCACACTTTCAGTTTTACACAAATGCTGCTATTTGTCCACGGTTTTGGTTTAGATCAATTCTAATCGTCACAACATCTTCTATGCACTTCCTGATGTACCCAGTCACCGAGTCAGGGTATACGTCGATACTATTCTCAGAGGCGACCCAGAACAGGTGCTTCCTGTTTAAGTTGATCCTTATAACTTCTTCTGTGTGCGATTTTTTAAAATCAGTTCAAGGACGTACATCTGGTGTATTAGAAGCAATTATTGGTAACATGTTTGTCTTCAAAATCCTTTTATACTTACTGGAAGATTAACCATCAGGATAGAAATGTTCTATCCACTATAATGGGGGATCCTGTTTACTGCAAACTATGCCTGCAGTAGCTCGGTCTGCCTTGAACTTCTGTGGCTTCAATGAACGGGGACAGTCGTTCCCCCACTAACAGGCCATATAATATGGGCAGGAGGACAGAATTAGATAACATGTATTACTAGCTGATTATTACATGGATAATTCATTCTAATTAAATACATAATTATTTATTATTCCTATTATTTGCCGTTTAGGCCTTGTTATTTTATTGCAATAAATCCTAGGAACATAATACAAAATACAAATAAAGATGGAAAAATCTGATGCTCTGCTCCCCAACAACAACTGCTCCCCGGGTGCCGATGAAGTACGTCAATTAAGGCAGCCCCCCAGCACCTCTCTGATTCAGAGGGGTTGGGTTAAATGTGGAACACACATTTCGGTTGAATGCATTCAGTTGTGCAACTGACTGGGTATCCCCCTTTCCTTTCCCTTGTGGGCAATAGTGTGCACGTGGCAGGGCTGGAATAAATCACACATTAACCAATTGTGTCAGCAATTGTTGTTGGCCCTTTCAACTCAGACAGTACAGTACCCAACACACACCTAAATATTTTTCCCAGTTTTCCCAGTTGCATTTTGCTTAAACAATGAAGGCCTACGAGTGCAGCATACACGTTTCTTGCAGCATATTTTATCATGGAGCCCGAGGGGGTAGAGATGCAGAGCCTCGGCTCCCAGCGTCTAACAGAGTGATTCATACACACATGCGCACGCACGCACACGCACGCACACACACGCGCACGCACTCCCGATGAGAGCATCAGGACAATATGCCTTTATTGTTTTTCTGGGTCTACTTCATGACAGTGGACTCTGGCCACTCCCATCAGAAATGGTTAGTTGGCGTAAAATGATACATAGGCTGGTTTTTCTGAGTGGCTCAATGGAGCAGACTGAAAGAATCTGTGGAACCAGACAGGCAGGCAGAGAAGGACCCTCCTCACTGAGAACAGAGGTCTCAATATGGGTCAGTCAAACAGAGAAAGAGGGAGAGAGGCCCACGGCATGACAGCACAGGAGGCCTGTCAAAACACAGAGAATGAAAGTCTTTATCAGTAAACATGCCGACAGAGAGAATGGATGTTGTCAAGGAGATTAATATAGTACACAATGCTCTTTTAGAGTGTAAAGGAAATCACGATGATGATAACGATGATGATGATGATGACAATAATGATCATGATGAAGAGGACGAGGCTAACTGCTCACTTAAGTACAATGACAGCTCGGTTGTATTGTCTATAAAGGGCAGTAGTGGTAAAGCCAAAGAAACACAAACCAAGCCAGAGAACGGAGCGTTACTGATGTAACCTTGGTTTTCTGAGTAGAGTTACACCGTTTCACATGCCTCAGTGTTCTGAGGTCTGCCTGTGTGTTTCCCTGTGGTTGGGACTGAGCTGAGCACTGCCCTGCAGTCACATATTACAGCTGTATCGAATTAAGGACAGGGATGTGTGTAATAAGGCAACTTGGCTGTCAACATTCGTACACCGTCTTTTGTGATTTTTCAAGATCATTGGGTGTTTTATGGTTTTATGATTTGGAGACATACGCACACACGTATACAGTATGTATGCAAATACACATTCTTAACCAGAATTGTTCAAATGTTTAAAATGATCTGGTCTGTACGTATATTCTCACCATTCTTTGGTACGAATCACAAGGATCTTAAGAGTATGTCACCAAATGAGAGAGAGTTGACATACAGACTGTTTGGGGGTAGACCTAGGTCAGGTTAGCTGATCAACTACAGTATGCTCTGTCTGATGATGACTGATGAGTCAGGGCTGTGGCCCATTAAACTGATCCCAGATCTGTATGTGTTTTAACCAGCTCCTCTGACCGTTGGTGTCATGCATGCCATTGTTGTCAGAATAGTTGGCTAAAGCAGGGCATACAGATGGGACCAGGCTACTGAACTGCACACACACAACACTGAGAATGTTTTCAGTGCTCTGGAAACTCTAACCTCTAGGATTAGATTACATAATATGATTTGAAGGAATGGGAAGTCAGACGGACAAAAGGTCTTCCAAGGTTCACTCCCAATCAACTTGAGTTGAGGCATCTTGTGAAATGTATAACGACTGAACTGACCAGGCTGTGCCAGTAACAGAGTCATGTGAATTTTCAAACTTCAGGCATGGAGCCTCATCCATGCCTGAAACTCCATGCCTATTCAGGATACTTGACCCTTCATCTTTGTAGCTCAGGGGCAGCTCATCAATCCGTCCACTTGATTGAAGTACAACTCCTTGTCCTCAGAGAGTGTTCTGTAAAATCTCAACGCCCCAAGAAGAGTTACAGCAAACTCCCACAGAAAGAAAACAGCCCCAAGAGTGAACGCTGTAAGAGATGGAGCCACCACAGACCCAGCAAACCCTGGCCTCAGTGATCAAGCACACACGCACACACACACACACACATTGTCCCAGTGCCCAAGAAAAACAAGGTGACATGCCCAAATGACTATCGCTCCATGGCTCTCACCCCGGTAATCAGGAAGTGCTTCGAGAGGCTGGTCATGGGCCACACCAAGACCAGCATGCCAGGCACACTGGACCCACTCCAATTTGCTTACCGCTCCAACAGATCCATGGAAGATGCCATTTCCATCGCTATTTACACGACCCTTACACATTTGGACAAGATGAACACCCATGTGAGAATGCTGTTCATTGACTACAATTCAGCATTCAGCACTATTGTTCCCTCCAAGCTCAGAACCCTGGGTCTGGACACAACCCTCTGCAACTGGATCCTGGACTTCCTGACAGGCAGACTACAGGCCTGTGGTCGGCAACAACATATGGGATTTTAGAAACACTTAAAATAAGGGCTGTGTTTTGTGTACGCTTACTCTGGCGTGACATTTTGATAACCGTGTAAAAGATTCAAAAGAGGCTGTAAGAGATTCAGACTTGTGTAAGCCCCACAGCTATACTCGAGCATGTGTTCATAGTACATGCTCCGCAGTGACGTCTAAAATCATTTGAATGAATCAGCACCTTGGAGAGCGCTGCCCATTTCACCACCATAGATAGTAGGCTACTTGGCTTTTTACCCTGTCTGCTGCGCTCCTACGTTGTGTTTGTCACTTTTCTTCTCATGCGTTCCGGTACCTCAGAGACCCCGAGGCAACCTCTCTCTCAACGTCAGCAAACCAAAGGAACATGCTCCGATCCACATCAACAGGACTGCAAAAGATAGAGTCCGAAGTTTTAAGTTCCTCTGCGTCACCGAGGACTTGACATGGACCAACAAAACCACCACTCTTGTCTAGAGGGCGCAACAGCGTCTCTACTTCCTAAGGCGGCTGAAGAAATTCGGCATGCCGACTGGGTTGCTCTCCAAATACTTCTTAACATGGAGAGCGTTCTGACCGGTTGCATCATGACCTGATACGGGAATTGCTCCGTCCAGGACCGCAAGACCCTCCAGCGGATGATGAAGACAGCCCAGTACATTACTGGGACCGTGCTCCCAACCCTCCAGGACATCTACTCAAAATGGTGCCTGAGGAAGGCCCGTAGCATCATCAAGGACACCACACACCCAGGCCACAAGCAGTTCACTCCCTTACTGTCGGGCAGACGGCAACGGATCATCAGGTCTGATACCAAAAGGCTCAGAGATAGTTTCTGTCTACAGGCCATCACTGCTGAACACTCAAACTGGACTGACCAACTGCACCTTAGCACACATGCACTCACTCACTCACGCACACACCCACACAGATATACACTCATCCATACACACACACACACACACGCGCGCGCGCGCGCGCTGCTGCACGCACGCACGCACACACGCACGCACACACACACACACACACCACACACACACACACACACACACTAGGGTTTAATATTTTCCCGGTATTTTATAAATGTTCCATCCCGAGAATAGATCACTTTTCTCCCAGGTAACCCAGTATTTCCCGCCAAAATCAAAAGTGTCATTCTAAAGCATATAAATATTTGATTAGAGTTTTGACCAGCATGAAGATTCGAGCCTGATGCTACCTGAGCCGGACGAGCCATACATTAAAGATATTTTATTAGCCCTACTTTAAAAGACATTTTATGATCCCAAGCCCAAAAAACCCCAAATGATAGTGCCATTATCCAATAAACAGCCTACGATACACAGTAGGCTATATGCTACCTCACATAATGCATGACAGAAAAACATAAAAGCCCATAGATGCAGCTATGCTCTCTTGGTTAAAGAAACGAAACAAGCTCCAATAGGCTAATTTTGTGGACTGTATTACTCTACTGTATTATATTATACTGTATGTCACGATCTTCTTCGTCTGATGAACAGGAAGGATCGGACCAAAACGCAGCGTGGTAAGTGTTCATGCTTTATTGAAAAAACTGAACACTAAATACAAAATAACAAAGTGAATAAACGAAAAACGATGCTACAACAGAAAACAACTATCCACCAAACCAACATGGAAAATGGCGACCTAAATAGGCTCCCCAATCAGAGACAACGAGAAACAGCTGTCTCTGATTGGGAACCAACTCAGGCCACCATAAACCTACATACCCCTAGACCATACAAAATCCCCATAGATAAACAAAAACCCTAGACAATACAAAAACTAAACAAACCACCCTTGTGGCGTGACACTGTATTATATGTATTGGAATTACGCACTTCTTTCAAACCATGAAGCTGGGAGAGAACTTGCGTTGCTGGTGCAGGACATGCTGCCTACAAAGTTACAATTATAGGCTATGAATTTAATTTTAGTAGGGCCGAATTAATAATTGTATAATTAGTAGGGTGACTTATACAGTACCAGTCAAAAGTTTGGACACTCCTACTCATTCAAGGGTTTTTCTTTATTTTTACTATTTTCTACATTGTATAATAATAGCGAAGACCTCACAACTATGAAATAACACATATGGAATCATGTAGTAAACAAAAAGGTGTTAAACAAATCAAAATATATTTTATATTCTTCAAAGTAGCCACCCTTTGCCTTGATGACAGCTTTGCACACTCTTGGCATTCTCTCAACCAGCTTCATGAGGAATGCTTTTCCAACAGTCTTGAAGGAGTTCCCACATATGCTGAGCACCTGTTAGCTGCTGCACCTGTTAATCTATATTAATAAAAGTAGTGCACTAGGCCTTTAATACTCCTGTATTAGGGGACTTATACAGCTGTCTGCAGCGCGGGAGAAATGTCCTGGGAAAAGGGAGTGGGAAATCTCTGTAACCCGGTTCTCACTACTCAACCCTAACACACACACAAACACATACATTCATGCTACACACACATCACAACTGCTGCTACCAGACTCTTTTATTATTATTGCTAAATACTGCACAATTTAAACACTTTCCCCCCAATGCCCCCATCCCCAAAACACATGTACATATTAAACTATAGATTGTGCCTTCCTGTATTACACTTATGATCAAATGTTTATCCTATTCTACTGCCATTGACTTTGTTTGTATTCCTTGCTTTTATTATTTGTTATTGTTGTAGCATTGTCGAGAAGGAACCTGCAAAGTAAGCATTTCGCTGGACGGTGTATACCATGCGTATCCCATATACAGGACTACTAAAAAAACTTGAAACTTGAAACACACAATCCCCTTGCCATACCAGTGCTCTACTCACACACAGAGCGATGGGAAGTGAGGGGGGAGTAATGCAGCAACCAGGTCAGTTCCTCAAAAAAAGGGGTAAAAAGTGCAAAAAAAGTAACACTAAAAGGTATGAAAGGGACATCTACAGGAAAAGGCTGAGTGAGGAACCTGTGAAAATGTCATTGCACTGGAAAGAAAAAAAGAAGAAAAATGTTCCATCTTTGTCAGAGCTTGGGCAACTCTGATGGGGGTGGGGGCCACAACAAACATGAATTCATCCTGAGGGGTTGCAGTGGCTCACGGTTCTACATGAAGTCAGAGCCAGCCCTAGCCTTTGGGGGGCCCTAAGTTACATTTTGTTGCTCCCCCCATTTTACAATTGTATAACTCATTTCCTGCAATTCTATACATTTTGCCATTGAATGGAGAGAAATGGTTGCAGTTTTTAATATGATATCTGAGTGAGAGTGACTAACAAAATCAATGAGGATGTCACGATCGTCGTTCGGTGAAAGAGAGGACCAAGGCGCAGCTTGATATAAATACATCTTCTATTTATTTGAAGATGAAAACGAAACACGAATACAAACTAGACAAAACAACCGTGAAGCTAACAAACGAAAGTGCAGACACAAGCTACTAACGTCAAACATAGACAATTACCCACGAAATACCCAATGAATATGGCTGCCTAAATATGGCTCTCAATCAGAGACAAAGATAGACAGCTGTCTCTAATTGAGAACTAATTTAGGCAACCATAGACTTACCTAAACACCTACACTGAACACAACCCCATGAACTCTACCAAAACCCCCTAGACAATACAAACACCCTAGACTAGACAAAACACACAAACATCCCCCATGTCACACCCTGACCTAACTAAAATAATAAAGAAAACAAATATAACTAAGGCCAGGGCGTGACAGGGGATGGACTAATTGAGTGACTCCCAGTGACTGACATAACAAGAGAGAAACTGCTGATGCACAACCACATTTCAAAATTGCACCTTGTGTATTCTACTACTCTAACTCTCAACAGTACGTTTTGGAAATTGATCTGCGTGCCTACAAAAGGGGCGAGCTGCCAGTTGCTCATCCCTGGCTTATATTGTATATTTTTATGTGTGATTGCCACTAATCTTGAAGTGTGTGTATCCCCCTCTACTGAAGGGAACACAGTTAAAATGTCTACAGGCTCCAAGGTCTATTGGGAAAGGGAAAGGAAAGGGGGATACCCAGTAAGTTGTACAACTGAATGCATTCAACTGAAATGTGTCTTCCACATTTAACCCAACCCCTCTGAATCAGAGAGGTGCGGGGGGGCTGCCTTAATCGACATCCACGTCTTCGGAGTGACTGGAATGGCAGCACACACTCATTTGACCATACCAAACCATGCATGTTGTGTGTTTCTTTGGTTTGAGTTTAACAAATTAGTTTTGTTGGATTTTTTGTAACATTTTTGAAACAAGAAGAATGACAAATACATGGATTCTTATATTTCGACTTGAATCAAACTCTGGACGTTGGATTCGTTTGCATCAATACTAACATTTCACCTCTCTCCATTACGGCGGAAGGATTAGGATGGAAATTGTATTGGGACAATTATATTGGACAATTTAGCCTCTACAACCCCATTCATATGTCATATTAGGAGCACCATCTTGTGGTTGGATTTGAAAATGTACTGGAAAGTACATTTGACTTTGTCTTCTCAAAAGACAATGTCAACAATATGTGAAATAATCCATTAACCCTCTGTAACAGGGGTGTCAAACTCCTTCCATGAAGGGCCTAGTGTCTGTGGGTTTTTGATTTTTCCTGTCAATTAAGACCTAGACAACCAGGCGAGGGGAGTTCTTTACTAATTACTGACCTTAATTCATCAATCAAGTATAAGGGAGGAGCGAAAACCCGCAGACACTTGGCCCTCCGTGGAATGAGTTCGACATGTGCTCTTTAACATCATACAATGTAATTGTATTTCTGACCTCCCCACGTCCACCTCCCATCCCCCATCAGCACCCTGTGCTGTGGCCCTGGCACGTGTCCTCCCCCATCACCGTCACCGCCGACCACTCCCCAGCCCCATGACTGTAATCTTATATTAAGCCAGAAATACCAGGTCAGAGGTCATATGTCACAGAGTTCATTGGTTGAAAAGAGAGAACCAGAGGTGTGCTGCCAGTGCTATGTCCTCAATAGATTCAAAGGAATTTAGCCTCTCACGATAAAGTACAGCCCTTCTTCATTTCAAAATGAGTGTGTTGTTGTTTTACTATCATTTCATATTGTACTAACTAAATTCAATACTTACACTACATTCAAGACTCTGCATTCAAGCCCTGGCCATTTAGTCTAATGATTTATGGTTTATTATGGTTTCTCAGCTCTATGTGAACTCTCCAGCCTGTATGTCTGCCTTATATTTGACCTCACAATATGTACTGTAAGCTGCAGAGAGACCTTGCAATACCTCCCACCCTCTCCTAGCTTGCCCTTTCCATGCCTGAAAGAAGTATGTATTCATCAGTGTCTGAATCGCATTGTCGCGTTGGAGGTCTAGGAGGAAAAACATGTCTGTTCCACAAACACGTTTGACACCCCTGACTACAGCAGTGTTTCTCCTAGTGAGTCTCTAAGCAACATTCAGTGTAGGATCAATTACGTAATAGTCCTCTCTCCTGTCACTGAGGTGTGAGATGGTCTGCATAGACAACTAGTCTGGCCAGAGCGGAGCGCTGCACAGATAACCAGTGTTCCCATCGAGCTGCGTACTGGAGACGACCAACACAATGTGCTCTGAACCAGACAATAGAATATTACAATTGTTATAAGCTCTTCCTCAGACTGTCAGGTTCAGGAAGTCTCAGTGATTTAGAGTCCTACACAGCTACACTGCTTCGATAACCAGCCCAGGTTTCATTTCCTGGAACATATGTGCGGTTGACTGTGACATGTGACACCTCTATTTTACGGCGGCTTTGTTTCAGTGCAGTGTAAAGGCAATCAAATCAGAATGAGTAAGGCATTCGGAAATACTGCTGTAAATACAAAGCATAAGCTGTTTGTGATGCTCTGTCCAGTCCCAATCTCAGTCCAACCCCATATGCAGCCCCAGCTCATCCCCTTCAAGATCCCCTTACCAATCGCCTTATCGATCACAATCCCCATCCCCTGCCGTACCCCCATACCCCAGCCTAACCTAGCCCTAGTCCCATATGCTGCCCCAGCCGATCCTCTTAACGATCCGTATTTACTCCGGCCAAGCTCCTGCCCCCGGTCCCAGACTGTTTGCTACATTACAGAGGTTAAAACAGTACACGCTCCACAACCTCACACCCAGGTGTCTCATCCTCTCTTGCTCCAAGACCAACTTGGCTGGTGCAGACCATAACAAGTTATTCTCGATAGACAAACAGGCAGTGGTGGGTGCATCCTTATACACAGCTCTGCCCAGCTTTCTCCTCTCTCCGGTTGGTCTGTGTAGGAAATGGGTCTAGTCTCCTCTGTATAGGATACCAGGAGATTGTTTTTACAGTACCTTCTTAGTCTGGTCCGATGAGGTGCGAAAGCCATTTCTCCAAAAGCCAAGGTGTCTTCGTTGGATCCAGAGTGTCGTCAGATCAAGGAGCTGTGGTTAAGACCTGATGTGAAGGGATGACCAGGTACCGTGTCGTCTGTCTTTTACCTTGTCGTGATGTCTATCTGTGGGTTATTCTTGGCAGGCTAGGGATAAGGGATAGTGATTGTCCAAATGGCAGTTCCATGGCAGTTCTTCCATACGGCGCCAGCCATCTTTGTGGGCATCTTTGAGGCTGGCACTCAGCTGCCATAGCCAGCATTCTGACATGGCAACGACCTTTAGCCAAGGAGGTTCATTTAAGGACATGGGGAAAGGGATTGAAAAATGTTTGTGAGAAGATTGTTAAGATGATACAAATCCCTCTGTGAAACAAATGAATGTCTGTAGAATGAAAGTTCTAAATGACTGTAAGTTCTAAATGACTGTAAGTTCTAAATGACTATAAGTTCTAAATGACTGTAAGTTCTAAATGACTGTAAGTTCTAAATGACTATAAGTTCTAAATGACTGTAAGATCTAAATGACTGTGAGTTCTAAATGACTGTAAGTTCTAAATGACTAAGACAAACAGCCATCTGTAAATCTGTACAGTATATATGTTCTATACGCAGTACACTTCATACTGACAGTTTGTTGTCTGTGTCTTTGCTGAATGTTTCTCCTCCCCAGGAGAAAGGATGGGTTGGTACATCCAGAAGAGCAGGGGCTTTGTACTGCTGCTGTCCGCCCTCAACCTCTCTCTCCTGGGTGTCATCAGCTCCACTACCCTCCTACCTCCAACAACCTCCAGCCCTTCTCTTACACTTACTGCCACCTCTCCTCTCACCCACACTTCCACATCCCCCCAGCCCCAACGTCAAACTTCCTTCATCACCTTAACCCTTCCTCTCTCTCAGTCCTCGCCCGCTCCTCTCCCCTACGCCACCATCCCACTCCTCTCCAAAAACACTGTTCCTCCTCTTCCCAAAAGCTCCCACGCTACTCTACCTCATACCACCCGTGCCAAACCCAAAACTTTTCGCGCTCGACTCCCCCATACTACACGCCTCCTCCAAAAACCCTCCCACCCTCATCTCCCCAAAACGTATCTTCCTCCTCCTCTCTATATGACCAGTCCCCTCCCCAAAACTTCCCACCTGCGTCTCCCCAAAATCTCCCCCACTCATCTGCTCAAAACCCCCTGTCCACTTCTCTCGAAAACAATCATCATTCCTGTCTCTCAGTCCTCGCCTGCTCCTTTCCCTTTCACCACCTCCACCACCATACTTCCCCTCTCCACAACAACTGTCCCTCCTTTCCCCAAAACCTCCCCCCCTCCTGTCCTCAATACCTTGCCTCCCCTAAACAAAACTTACCGCCGTCGTCCCCCCAAAGCCTACCGCACTCATCCCCCCGAAACCTACCGCCCTCGTCTCCCCAAAACATCCCCTTCTCTTCTCCCCGACACAGCCAGTCCCCTCCCAAAAACCTCCCTGACTCATCTCCCCAAAACCTCTCGCCCTTGTCTCCACAAAACCTCTCATCCTTGTCTCCCCAAAATCTCTCGCCCTCTTCTCCCCAAAACTACCTTCCCTCTTCTTCCCATAACCTCCCCTGCTCCTACTCCCTATATGACCATTCCCCTACCCAAAACCTCTCCCAAAACCCCCAAAACTACCTTTCCTCATCTCCCCATAATTTCCCCCACTCGTCTTCCCAAAACATCCCACCTTCGTCTCCCCAAAATCACTGTGCCTCCTTTACCCAAAACCACTACCCCTTCTCTCTTTCAATTCTCCCCTTCTCCTGTCCCCTACACTTCCTTCACAACCATTGTCCCTCCTCTTCCCAATACCTCCCATCACCTAACCAAAACATATCGCCGTCGTCTCCCCAAAATCTTCTCCACTCATCGCCCAAAAACCTCTCGGCCTCGTCTCCCCAAAACTACAACTCCTCATCTCCCGAAAACCGCCCGCCCCCGTCCTCCCAAAACGACCATCCCTCCTCTCCTCCAAATCACCACCTCTCCTCTCTCTCAGTCCTCCCCCGTTCCTCCCCTCTATACTTCCTCCACCACCATCGCTCCCCTGTTCACAACCACCATCACACTCCCCCCCAAAACCTCCCCTCCTCCACCTCCTCATACCACCCCTCCCCTTCTCAAAACCTCCTGCCCGTGTCTCCCCAAAACGACCAACCCTCCCTTACTCAAAACCTCCCCTTCTCTTCCTCGTCCTCTCCCCCATACCACCAGTCCCTTCCCCAAAACTTCCCATACACGTCCCAAAACTACCACTCCTCCTTTCTTTCAGGCCTCCACCCCTCCTCTCTCCAGAACGACTGTTCCTTCTCTTGCCAAAACAACAACCGCTCCTCTTCCCTCTACCACGCGTCCCTTACCCAAAACCTCCACCCCTCATCCGCCCAAAACCTCCCCCCATCCTCTCCCCCACACTGCTCCCCCTCTATTTGACCGTGAGCCCTTCATAGTGACCTGGAACATCCCAAAGCTGGTCTGTAACAGGTACAACATCTCCCTGGACACCTCCCCCTACAGAGGCGTGGCCACACCTGCCAAGGTAAGAAACAATACACACATTCCTCTTGGATAGCTGGTAACATGTTTGAATTGAAGGATGTCCATAACAATGTTTGACACATCAAACCTGAAACAATCATATACTTCAATGTCCTAACGGGGATTTATTGCGAGAAGTACAAGACATAACTTTTTCCCAACAAAAACGTTACTGTGTTTCCTTCCTCCCTGTTTCTAGGTGCCAGGTCAGTTCCTGTCTCTGTTCTATACTGACCGACTGGGGCTCTACCCCCACGTGGACCTGCCTTCAAGGCAGCAGTTCTACGGAGGCATCCCCCAGAGAGGAAACCTTAGGGCCAGTCTGGCCAAGGCCCGTGCTGACATCAACTACTACATCCCCTCCAAGTACTGATCTAGAATCAGCTCCAAAATCCTAACCTTAATTATTAACCATGTAGAGGTTGCCCTTAGGCACAGATCAATGTTTAGCACACCATGTTCAAACACTAACCTTAACCATTATGGGAGAGTTGGGGACACAAAACTGACCTTAGATCAGTGCATAATAAGTGTATAACTTTACTGCTCCACCTCCCTCCAGGATGGCCCGTGGCCTGGCTGTGATCGACTGGGAGGACTGGCGCCCCCTGTGGGCCAGGAACTGGGGCTCCAAGTGGATCTACAGGACCCTATCAGTGACCCATGCCCGCCAGAGGGACCGCTCACTCACAGCTCGGCGGGCCACGGCTACAGCCAAGAAGCAGTTCCAGGCAGCAGCCCGCAGCTACATGGCAGAGACTCTGTCCTTGGGTAGCCGGCTCAGGCCCAACTACCAGTGGGGATTCTACCTGTTCCCCAACTGTTATAACCATGGATGGATGGAGCCGGGATACACAGGGAGATGTTCCAGGGAGGTGAGGGGGCAGAACGATGAGCTACTCTGGCTGTGGGAGGCTAGTTCCGCACTCTACCCCTCTATATACCTGCAGGTAAGAATGTTTGTTTGGGGGAGCAGGATATGACTAATTCATAATCTAACATCTACCCCCAGATGTGTTTTCGTTTTGCCATCTCCTATGTAGTCTGGCAGGCTATACTAAAAATGTATTGCTTCCTAGTTTGTAGGTAAAGGAGACTAACTCCTATGGGGTTGTTGTGCCTCTTTTAGGCGTCTCTAGGGGACAGGCATAGCGCCGCCCTCTTGGTGAGGAACCGAGTCCAGGAGGCGCTGAGGGTGTCTGCCCTGCCCGCCCGGCCCACCACCGCACCCGTCTACGTGTACACACGACCCGTCTTCATCGACCAGAACAGACGCTTCCTCAGCCAGGTGAGAAATATCTTCTTACAGAGGCTTTTGACCAATCCTAAATGAGTCTCTAGCCCCTACCCCCCAGACACATGAAACAGGGTGATGGTGGGGATCTGAGGTCAGAGAAATGTTGTCATGAGGTGCAGTTACCTCTGTCATACCCCCTACCACAGTAATAATAACCCTTCTCTGCGTTAACTGTGTGATGTTCTCCAGGGGGACCTTGTCAGCACCATCGGGGAGAGTGCTGCTGTGGGGGCCTCAGGAGCCGTGCTGTGGGGGGCCAGTGCCGACTACGATGACAAGGTTAGGTGATACTCTAGCCCTGTTTATATCTGGTTGTGACATTTGTCCACATCTCTTCCACATTCTGATTGTGCTCACATTTTCAGACAGGTGTATGCAGACAATCAAAAGATGCATTGTGATCAGATCTTCCTCACCACCTCCAGAGGTGGTCAGGCACGCATTGTGTCTGGATATCTTACAAGTGTACATGGATCTGGACAGTGAAACCATTTCAATCATCCTTATCCTGCCTTCTAAAATATTTGACAGGTGGCACCATTAACTTATGGCATCAATATGTATCTTAAAATAAATAAATACGCATATAGGGAGGGACCAGGAAACCAGAAGGGCCCAGGAAATTTGGTCACAATGCGGACACAACGGACGGATTTGAGTCACATGTTAATACATGTTAATACCAAAGCCTCACATAGTTCTGAAAATGTGGGCAAAATCAGAAAGTAGACAATATCAGGACAAAGGACGCATGCTAGAGCCAGGTATAAACAGGGCTTCTGACACACATACACACTCAAGATGATACTCCCCACTCACACTGAAAGCCAATACCACTGACATTTATAAGTTGCCATTTGAGACACAGAATATTGTTTTAAGCAACAAAACTATACAAAAACAGAAAAAAAGTATTCTCACCATGAATAGAATATTACCTTAAACTCCAGCACATATGAATCCACTTTAACTTTATTTGATGTATTGTTTCTTCCCTCCACCCTCCCTTCCCACAGGCGTCCTGTGAGGCTCTTTCCTCGTACCTCACCACCACGCTCAACCCCTACGTCGCCAACGTGACAGCCGCCGCCCAGCTCTGCAGCGACTTCCTGTGCCAGGGGAACGGGCGCTGCGTCCGGAAGCACTATGAGTCGGACCACTACCTCCACCTGTCCTCAGGGAACTTCCGTATCCTCCGGGCCAGGGGCACGTACATGGTCCTGGGGACGCCCAGTCTGGCTGACCTGACTCTCTTCTCCAGGAGGTTCACCTGTCAATGCTATGCAGGACGGACATGTGCCCCCAAGCTGCCCATACACCTGTCTAAAGCACTGGTGTTTAGACTGAAGCAGCAGGGTCTGTCTGACAAGACCAAGACACTGAATAAAGTGATAGCTGATATGGAACAATCAACCATTAAAGAGAACTTGAAAAAACACTGAAACACCGATGGATGGATCATGAGTGTTGACCTGTGTAACTGGACTGTGTCCTGTGTAACATACACAAGGTGGCACAAGTCTCTTGTTTGACCTTTATAATAATACAGTAATAATAATCAGAGGTAAGTGACGTCTCATGCAGATGATGGCTTCGGGTGAAATGTTGACTAAAAGGTTGTTGATTGCGGATAAGGACAAACTATAGTGTGTGCCATGCAGTACTGTACAACCTGGGTGTTTCAGGTCACTGTTGTCCATGTGCCTTAATAAAGTTCACACTGCAGTAATGATGAAGCTCCATACTGATTTACTGGTCTACTGATTTCATTCAGCAGGAAATAGATATGTTGCGACAGGAACGAAGAAGAGTTTTTTGCAAGTAGAGATGGTTAATATGTGACAACATGTCTCCAGTAGTTATTTGTATATCATTTGAGTGTATATGTAAATAAAAACGCGACTCTCTGTCTCTGTGAGTATTTACAGTGTCATTGGTTGTCTATTGCACTACTGACCTTCACGGTGTTGATGTTGTGAAGACAGGCACCTATTACAGCTGCTATTATAAATATTTTATTAATTGACATTGACAAGAGGTACTAATAGTTTCTTCTCCACTCATTGTGAACGACTGTAATGAAAGTAAATGGCCAAAAGTGTCATATGAGATTTTCCTTGCCCTGCCCTAATAATAATAAACCTTGTGTGTGTGGATGACTCCTGCCTTGGTCCTCACCCCTTCTTGAAACTCGAGGGGGGACGGGGACCATGGTAGAGCCCAAAGCCTTAAAGTAGATTACTGTAGATATTTGGAATTTAAGCGTTAGCCTGCTTTACTCTGTAAAGAATGACCTTGAATTTTTTTGCCAGACTTCTGAAGTTAGGCCCACAAGTTTGAGCGTGTGCGGGTGTTTTAACTGGAAACAGAGAAGTGATACCTCAGAGAACCAGTGAAGCAGTAAACAGCAACACTAAATGCTGTGTTAGTATCAGTGTTTTACAGTTGTAACAAATAGAGGAAGTCTGCAGGGAGATAATGAGTCCAGAAGGAGAAGTGAATGATGGGAGTCATCCGGCCAATTAGATAAGCCAATGCTGTCCCTAGATGTTTATGGCCAATCATATAGGCTGGTGGTGCTGTGTCGCTGGGTATTAGATATATGAGAACATAAATAACAGGTACAACATGTACAATACAGCTCTTCTTACCTTACCCCTCCAACGTCGCTGAATGGTCTCCTTGACAACTTTCCATGGGTAGCCTAGTCTACACACACACACACACACGCACACGCACACACACACACACACACACACACACACACACACACACACACACACACACACACACACACACACACACACACAGAGAGACACACACAACAAACAGTGCAGAGGTGGAAGAACCAGATTCATCATCTCTGCCTCTCATGCAGAATCAATCTGACACCAGGCACAGATAAGAGTCATTTAGTATCTCTTGATCCAATCACAGAGCATTGTTGACTTTATATATTTGAGGTGCGGTTTCCTGTAAAGGTCAGGCATTTTGTTTTTTATAACATTGTGCAGCTTTCCAAGGAAGCTGATCTGAGAGAAACGCAGACAACCTGTAAATACAAGCAATTTAGTGAGAGCACAATGTTAATCAAGAAAACATGAACATGAACTGGGCCAACCTTTGACGGTTCAACATGGAATTCTTTGATATTTAAGTAATGTAGCAGGCTACATTATTTACATCCAGTGATTGATTCATTTCAATTCCACCATGGACATACAGTAGCAAGAATACTTTTGGCTCTCTTCATTTATAACCTAAAATAAACATGGTTTTACTTCCTCATTGTGAGCCATGTAGTGCATGATTGCAGTGTATTATTAAATACAGTTGATGAATGATTTCCAAACCTCACATTTGAAAAGAAACATGATCATATAGTTAAGATAACAACTTCACCAGGGACAGGAGATTCTCCCCGACCACATAACCAGGACAGAAACTCCTGGTCCTATTCACCGTGTGCGTCGTTCTTTTGCACCGCTCACAACAAAAGCCCACCATTTTGAAATGACAAACCAAAAGGAAAATAATTGTGTTATTTCAGTCAGTGTGAGTCTCCAGAAGACTGGAAGGTATTGTTTGTTCGCCCAGGACAGGGAAACTCTCACGGCATGAAACATTCAGTCCATATTCAGAACCATCTGTCAAAAATCAACATGTGTAAAAGTTGTAATATTTTAATAACATATGTTATACGATCTTTTTCCCTGGACTAGTGTTACTCATCAGTATTACCAGCTTTCAGTTACCTCCAACCATCGTTTCACGGAATCCCCAGGACTGACGAAGGCAGGCAGTAAAATGCATTAAAAACATGCTAGAGAATCATAAAATCAGTACAAGAGCAAAAACTATACGTTTCAAAACTTTCCAAAGAGTATAATGTTGGAACAGATTGCTAGTGAAGTCACAGTGCCAGGTATCCACACATACTGTATGTGTTTGGCCTCTCAGAGAGAACATGAGACTTTACCGTGTGGTACAATGGCAAACGAGGAAATAAAACAGGCAGAAAGATCTATGCCAAAGGGCAAAGGGCTCTCTACCTGGAGGTTGATCCCAGACCTGGATTCAAATACTATTTTGAAATCATTTCAAATACTTTATCTAGGCTTGATTGAGCTTTCCTGGCGTGGAGCCAATAGAATAGCCGCAAACATTCAAACCCCGCCCGTCTCGCACTCCAGGCAAGTTAAAACAAACAGTGAAAGTGCCTGAAAGATTTCAAGTAGCATTTGAACCCAGGTCTGCTGACTGCTGATATTGCCCACTCCAGATCAACCTATAGAGTGTAAACCATAAAAAGCTGACTGGTGCTCTGTTGCTTTATAAATGTGAGGTAAACAAGCCTGGGGCTGGGATGTCCCTATGTAAAGAAGGGAGAAGATTAAAGCTGATCCTCAGGGTCTGTCTGATTGGCACACATTGCTTGTTTACATGACCCAGATTAAGCCTATAGTTGTAGACTAAAAAGCTCTTTCAATTCCCCATTGAGCTTCTTTTTTAGTTCAGCCAGGACTAGGGGGAAACTGACCCACAGTGTAGTTCAGTTTGTCTTCAGTCCAGCTGTCTGTAGGTTTGCTCAGAAAGGCACTCCAACACAGTAAGGTTAAGGTTTGGTTCAGAAAAAGATTCACAGTGAAATGAATTCGGTCCACCATCCGTTCTATTCTGTTCGATTACATCTCATGCTACATACACTTTTTAGAACGTATTTTATTTCCAAATGTCATGCATTCTTTGAAGGTAATAAGATTTAAGCAATTAAGTGATCTTGAATGCAGCCATGCAGAAATGAGTTCAGAGCTCTGGGATTGTAGCAAGTGAAGTGTAAAATGTAAAATATTCTAGTTTCATCTACATCAAAGTTAGAAATTGCAGATGTCATCACAGCAGAAGGCATGTCTGTGTGTCATCACACAGTATATCCATCTTGTCTCAAGAGGACCACAATGGAAATAAGTCCCAGACTTTATTGTGTGTTATCCTCGATGATTTTATTCATGTGCATGTATGGCTTTTAAGTTTTATGTGTGCTTGTTTTTTTTAAATGGTCGAATTAATAAACTAAACTAAATCACATGCCAGGCAAGGCATGTCTGTGCTTTTAGGCTACCTGTCACAAATTGCTAGGCTATTCGTTAGAATCACTGATAGAGGCTGTCTAAACAGCTACATCAATACCACATTTCCACAGGGGAAATACACATTATTTAAGTCCGGGTACCCCATTGATGGTCTTAAATGTCCTCTTCTTTATTTGTATTAGTATCAATAGTCCCTAAATCAGATGTGACCTAGGCCTATAATGCAGTTTTTTCCTGGACACATGGCAGACCTTGATGCCAGCGCCCTGCCCTGAGTGGCCTCAATCCTCGTCTTTGGCACACACCACCACGCGCAGCAGAACGCTGGACAGAATATCCTGGTAGAGACTGATGCAGACCCATCCGGGCAGGTAGAGGAGCGTGATCAGGCCCATGAAGTTGAATGGATAGTGGGAATAGTCCCATGAGCATGCGCCGTACTGCCGCAGCGCCAGCCCCCAACAGAACTCCCAGGTGTAGATGAAGCAGATATAGATGGGGAGCCGCCTCCAGGTGCTCCAGCCCCGTCTGAAGTGCAAATGCAGGTAGAGTTTCTCTACCACGAAGCTGCAGCTTCCGTACATCAGGAAGGACCACAGGGACGTGTGGCCGCTCATGGTCCGGTCCGATTTCTCCACAAGGTTGAATATCGAGGTAAAAAGGATCTCGTCCAGAAAGCCGTGCATTCCAAAGAAGAGGAATCGCACAACATCGGGCAGACCGTTATTAGGCAGCGGCTCAAGGGTGCGCTTTTCCGGGGTAGACATGGTCCGTTTCCCGGGGCAGTGGTAGCGCAGCCGCGCAAGCCCCTTGTGGAATACTTGGGTGAAGTACAGGGACAGTAGGTAGTGAACGACGAGATGAGTGGCAGAGACTATTCTAACGTGCTCGGTCAGCGTGTTTATATTCCCAATCAGGATCTGCAGCCCGATGTACACAGAGGGATAGAAAACAAGGTGAAAAACTACTGTGCGTCCTTGAAAGCACTTCTTTTGCGAATATATTTTTTCCAGCAAGAAATGGGTCACCGAGTGCATGATGCAGAGGTACGGGGAGGAAAAACCGAACAGTTTGGGGTCGCTGTCAGCCAAAAGCCCCTGTACCGACGACAGGAGGATATCCAAAGTGATACCGTGCATCCCATAGAAATAAAGCCGCAACCATTGTGGTAGATCTGTCATTGATTCGCCCGCGTCCCCTAACTCGCTGGATGGATCTCTCTGCCGGGGCTTCCTCGCTGCTCTCAGACTGCCACCTCCCTGTCCTGCCCGGCTCCGCGTGCTCTCTCTCCGACAACTGGCCATGGTTGATCTCTCTCTCTCCTCGGAGAGAATCAGAGAGCAGCGCTTGTTCTTTTTTCCTGGCACATTCTGTACTTTTAACGGAGCTGCCGCGGTGTCGTTAGCGGCTTTGCACCTGACAGCGCCTGAGCCACAGCAAAGATGCTCTATTATATTGATAAGATAGTCGAGTGACCGCTTTAACAATAGACATACATGTCCTCAAAGATGGAAGGTAGGTGGGAGGAGGCGAGATCAGATGGGACCATTCTAGCCAACGAGAGGGCAGATACGCTTGTGAACAACAGGCACAAAAGTCAAATACAGTAGGGCTACAGTATGAAGATAGGCAGAAACTGCTTCTCCAATAGAAATCCCAGATCACGCGTGTAGGTAATGTCATATTCCTAGATACAACTTTGAGGTTTCAAGCAAGGAATATGACACGGTTATAAAAGCTATACCTAGTGGGATAAAATCTTTACTTCAGAATAATGCATATTTTGGAATAACTCCTTTTGTAAGCGATATCCACGTGAATGGCATAGGTTTACTACATAAGAAATGTAACAATCGTTTATTAAGGGATATTTTCTACAGGATGTCTATTCCCTCTGTGATATTTTGTTGGGCTTCATCGTTTGATGTAAACTGGCGCCGTGCTTGACTCACTCCACACAAATGTATGGTGACCAATACAGTAAAGGAGGTCTCCTTTAAAGATTATCCATAGATTCTACCCGTGTAAAAGATTGATTTCTAAATATATACCTGATGTTACCAGTGAGTGCAGTTTTTGTGAACTAGAAACCGAATCTATTGAACACTTATTCTGTCATTGTTTACATAGTGAAGTGTTCTGGACTGATGTAAAACTATATCTTGGCAACAAAATGCAACCATTGAAATATCTAAGTTTGACATATTATTTTACTACACTGATTCCACAATTGGACGTGAGTATGTCATACATCTCTTTCTTTTATTAGGAACATTTTTCATGCACAAATCAAAATCTATGAAGAAAAAGGCCCTTTTCTTATTTTTTTTAAATCTGATTTGGAAAACTATTTAGAATCATTAAAACGTACACAAAACAAAATGTCTTAAAAATGTATTCGCTACATGTCTGTATTTGAATTGATATGATGTGGATTTGTATTTAAAAAAAACGTTTTCATTATTTCTTTGTGGAATTGCTCTGGCTGTTCTGTTTTTGTGTGTTTAGCATGTTACTGTTCAATAAAAAATAAATGAAATAATGGCTAGCTAAACTCATGCGCAAAAACATGTTATCGGGTGAATTGGTCGTTTCGCGCCGAACTGCGCATGTGCAAATCAAAGGCACTCCTTCGATATAACATTTTTGATAAAAATTAAAACGTGTCAGTTTGTCACTTTCACAAGGTCGGAGTAATGACATTTTCAACTACTTAAGATATTGGCTTGAATCTAGGTTGTGCCTTTAGATTTATTTAGAAAATGAACAACTAAAGAAACATTTTCACTTCTCTCATTGACTTCGCAAACCCCAAACCCTGGCCAGCTCTGCTTGATCTGTTTCAAAGCATTCCCGCCTCTGGGTTTTCAAACTCTGCGATAAAGTTTTTTTTTTTTTGTTGCCGAAATGCCACGTGTGTCCACTTATATCAGTGCATTTGTAACAACAACCTAACCATTATAAAACATATCTTAGACCAAATAAGCCTCATGTAGCAAATTACCAATTTCATTTTCTGTTGACCAAATTTGACACTCTCGTTGACCGCCATACAAACATTTCTCACTTATTTTCATGGACACATTTTGGGCGGAGTAAACCCTCTCGCTTCGCCTCTTCCTCTCTCCGCAGCCAGAAGAGGAGAATAATTGAGCGCGGCGGAGGGGGCGTGACATGAGAGAAAAAACGCAAGTTCCGCATATGACGCAACTAAACTATACAGTAGTGAGTAGTGACCTTACATCCCGCTGGTTTAACGGTCATGTGGCCATCTGAAATGTCAAACAAACATCTGTCATCGATTTATAATGGCATGCTAGCCTATAGGCCATATTATGAATTTATCATTTGAGTACTTTTTGGCTCCAGAGTGGCGCAGTGGTCTATGGCACTGCATCTCAGTGTAAGAGCTGACACTACAGTCCCTGGTTTGAATCCAGGCTGAATCACATCCGGCTGTGATTGGGAGTCCCATAGGGCGGTGCACAATTGGCCCAGCGTCGTCAGAGTTTGGCCGGGGTAGGCCGTCATTGTAAATTAGAATTCGTTTTTAACTGACTTGCCTAGTTAAATAAAGGTTAAATAAAATAAAAATACATAATTGAGCAATGTAATCTCCCAGTAGCCCTAGGTCTGTAGGCCTGGCATAATGGCTTAATTAATATACACTACTGTAAATCTTTCTTTAGCCTAGTGTACCACTATACAAATCCTGACCTAGAAAGATGGAATATCCTAGGCTACTGCAGTTTGGTCCCAGACAGTATTTTGGGATGGTATCATGTGCAGGATCTCTCAGTTTCCTAGGTAACTATGTTTCCCACAAGCCTCTGCTCCACGATTTATGTTAACTCACTCAGTGTGTTCAAATGTCTCTCTCTGGGACCTATAGCCTGCTATTACTGAGGTATTAACAGGTTACTGGGCCCTGCTTTTAATGTGATATTACTGTGATATTAACACCCACTGGCACAAAGGACACACAGGTGTCTTGGATCAGATGTTAAGGACGCTTTGACTGGACAAATGCAGACTCTCATCTGCAGCTGCAATGTTATTTGTCAAAAATATATTTTTGTATAGACTAGGCTGACAAACATGTCCTTCAACTCAACTGCACAGTCTGTCTACATAGTTTACAGCTCAACAGTCCAGACTTGTAGCCCAATTCAGACTCTCCCCTCTCTCCCGGAAACCTGTACTCACTCACTCCCCCTCAGGGATTTAAAAGCATCAGATTGTTGTCAGACATATGGCAGACTTTGCGACTGCATGTTGGCCAACCCTCCTCCGCGAGAGCATTCAGATATGTAGGCTTATGCCTGGGGTGAATCGGGAATGGGCAAAAATGACCAAATAGAATGACAAAATACCATAAAGATCAACTAATCAAAGTGAACCACAAAATACTTGTATTTTGTATTTTAAAATACAGAAATACATTTGTAAGTAGACGGCCTGAACAGCAACAACATTCTCAGTAACGATTACAGAACTGTTTTACTTGCTATGACTGTGATATGTTCTTGTTTATCTTCCTTAGTTGAATACACTGACTGTAAGTCACTCTGGATAAGGGTGTCTGCTAAATTGCCTAAATGTAAATGTATATGCGAAAATGAACCAAAATGAACTGCAAAGCACACTGGGTATTATTATTGGCCTTGTTTCTGGCCGGAACTCATTAGAATAATACTGCAAATGCTTTCTGCAAATGCATTTTCACTGAACAAAAATATAAACTCAACAAGTGTTGGTCCCATGTTTCATGAGCTGAAATAAAAATATCTATGTTCCATACGCACAAAAAGCTTATTTCTCTCAAATTTTGTGCACACAATTGCTTACATCCCTCCTTTACATTTGTCCTTTGCCAAGATAATCCATCCACTTGACAAGTGTGCCATATTGAGAAGCTGATTAAACAGCAACAGGTGCACTTCGTTCTGGGGACAATAAAAGGCCACTCTAAATTGTGCAGTTTTGTCACACAACTTAATGCCACAGATGTCTCAAGTTTTGAGGGAGCGTGAAATTCATATTCATTCATCTTTGCTACGTCGTTTTAGAGAATTTGGCTTTACGTCCTAAGGGCCTGACAACCACAGGCCCCGTGTATGGAGTCGTGTGGGCGAGCGGTTTGCTGATGTCAACATTGTGAACCGAGTGTCCCATGGTGACGGTGGGGTTATTGTATGGGCAGACATAAGCTACGAACAAAGAACACAATTGCATTTTATCAATGGCAATTTGAATGTACAGAGATACCGTGATGAGATCCTGAGGCCCATTGTCGTGCCATTCATCCGCCGCCATCACCTCATGTTTCAGCGTAATAATACACGGCCCCATGTCGTAAGAATCTGTACACAATTCCTGGAAGCTGAAAATGCCTCAGTTCTTCCATGGCATGCATACTCACCTCACATGTCACCCATTGAGCATGTTTGGGCTGCTCTGGATCGTCTTGTGTGACAGCGTGTTCCAGTTCCTGCCAATATCCAGTAACTTCACACAGCCATTGAAGAGGAGTGGGACAACATTCCCCAGGCCATAATCAACAGCCTGAATAACTCAATGCGAAGGAGATGTGTCGCTCTGCATGAGGCAAATGGTGGTCACACCAGATACTGACTGGTTTTCAGATCCTTTTTTTAAGGTGACTGTGACCAACAGATGCATATCTGTATTCCCAGTCATGTGAAATCCATAAAGTAGGGCCTAATGAATTTATTTCTAGTGACAGATTTCCTTATTATGAACTGTAACTCAGTGACATTTTTGAAATTGTTGCATGTTGAGTTTATATTTATGTTCCGTATATATTTAGTTAATTTAGCAGATGCTCTTATCCCACCATAGTGCCATCAGACTTCTGATACCAATGCAAGGTGAAAAGGGGTGGGCAAAATTGCGAACCACAATTAAAAAATTAGCATAGAAAAGTATTTTGTATTTTGAAAATACAAATTACAGTTCTGGAAGGTATCTTGTTACAAAATCCATTGGAGTGTAGTTCAGCCCAGTGTAATACAAACGAATAAATACTCAGAAGTAGTTGAAATACATATATCAAATACATGTAACAGAAGTACTGTCCATCTCTGGGGTGAATGAGTGCACACTTCAGGGAGAAGGGGCATGTTGGAATTGAGCAAAATAAGTCCAGTTAACTGCAATGTTTCTGTTTGGCCACAGTATGGTGCTGATGAGTTTGCTTTGAATAGCTTCTGCCCCCTAATAAGGTGATGATGTTCTGGTTGGGTTGACTTGCCGGAGTGTCATCATGTAGTCTTTAGTGAGTGGTTCAGTGGCTGGAGTGCAGACGAGGGGGTTAGTTGGACCGTGTGGGTTTAGTTGGCATTGTCTGATAGGACACAGACATAGACACAAGATGGTTTGTTTGTGAAAGAGATAGCTGGGATAAAACAGAGTGTGGACTGTGGTCTACAGAGATTAGACACACACACACACACACACACACACACACACACACACACACACACACACACACACACACACACACACACACACACACACACACACACACACACACACACACACACACACACACACACACACACACACACACACTCACTCACTCACTCACTATTATTGTATCAATGGGGAATCTGCCTTCTCTACTGTTACCAGTAGGTGGAGTCAGTGTACCATATTATGTCTGGTGGCCTGGGCAGGGCCCTGTCTTCTCTACAGCTCTGTCATCAATTCATTGATATATCAAACCTGATATTGTTACACCTATACTCTTTATAGACTATGACAAATAATGTCACATTACCGTCATTACTATTCTTAAACATGAGTCAATGTGTGCGGGGGACAAAACATGGGGTGAGGTTAATTCGACCTGCCTTCCATTTTTTCACGACAGTGAATCTTTTTGACTGCAGATATATTAGGATGTATCTACATGAGGTGCATAATATTGTAACCCCATTACCATTCCATTTTCTCAGCCTCTCTGTCTCTATAACCTGATCAAAGGGACGTGAATGGGCAGATGTTATATTGCTACGTGATGCTTGACTAATATTTCTGATGTCCCTACAGGATATTGAGTCTTAATATAAATCTAACCAGGTCGCAGGCATGCACTTTCAATGAGACTCTCTGAAATGTAATTTTAGATCCCATTTCCTCCAATTTGAGCTGTTATTCGTTGGTCTAGCCGAGCGCCTAGCTTTATCCCTCAGGCACAGAGGGGATGGGCTGAGGGAGGTGTGTGTCTGTGTCTGTGTGTGTGTGTCTGTGGTGTGTGTGTTTGTGCGTGCGTCAAGTGTACGGTGTGTGTTTGTATGTCTGTGTAGCGAGAGCGAGGGGAGTGGGAGGGTGGACGCTTCCTGTTAGAGAATATAATTCCTGATAGGAAGCAGCAGAATTCCCGAGTGTGGATCTCGAGTCTTGTTGACAGTTCAGAACTCATTAGGAATTCTGCTCACCTCCGGGGGCTTAGAGGGCCTGGTCACAGTAACACAACACTCTGCAGTAACCCTGCCTCACCCACTCCTCACCTCACCCCCTCCTCACTGAAACACAGCTCTTACACTACCTCATCCCTTCTACTTCTCCATCCTCCCCCTCTTCCCAGAAAAACAACACACTGCTTCACCCCCTTCTCACCTTACCTTCCTCCCTTCCCCTCCTCTCCCCTCCCTCCTCACCATCTCTCTCTCCCCCTGAATACTTGATCATGCCAAACGGTCCTCGTCAGGCCATTAGCACTATGCCTCTGCTCTCTATCTGTCTACCACTAATTAGCCTTGTGCCCTCTCCATCTCCCTCTATCTCCCTCCAGTTAGCTAGCCCTCTGCCCTCTCTCCTCACTCTGTCCTCAGTCTCTTTCTGTATCCCTTTGTCTAGACAGGCAGAGCAGGACTGGAGGACGAGACTGTTTGCTGTTCACCCCAGAGGTCACCCCAGAGGTCGCAGACACTGAGACAGACTTCCTGTGGGCTGAGTCTGTCTCTGCATTCTGATTCCCTACATGCATAACATCCCCTCTATTCCTGTGCACTGCACTGTGTCACTCCCCCTGAGGAGTAGGATGTATGCCACTAGCCTAGACTCTTGATAGGTCAGAGGGTGGGTCCACCATCTTATTGACACTTATCCAGTCCTCTCAGATCTTTGAGGGCGTGTCAGTAAGGGAGGCGAGGTAGATGAATGGAACATCCTCTATTTTTGTTTATTAATTCAGGGGATCTCTGACAGGTGATGCGGGTCAGAGGCGCTGCTATGGGATACAGTTTCTCTATGAGTGTGTGTCATCCTTTGATTGGCTCTGGCTGCCGTGGGCAGGGGCATACTATTAGTCCGGTAGTGATATGGTTCTGGATCATCAACCAAACACACACACACACACACACACACACACACACACACACACACACACACACACACACACACACACACACACACACACACACACACACACACACACACACACACACACACACACACACACACACACACACACATACACACCTAAACCTTATTAGTGAGCTCTGCTCTTGGCGCTGAGGCTTTATGGCTCACTCTATGGCTGCTAGCTCTGCTGTACTTTAGTTATTGTCTTTGTGTTGAGTTACTGTGATGTGAAACAAACGACCACCCAGTATTCAGTCAGTGTCAGTGTAGAAATGCAGCAGTCTGATGATAGAGAATAGAGATGTCTCGCAGAGATGCTGTTTCTTATAATAAAGAGGTAGATAGAGATGTGTCTCTGCTCTCAACAGATAAGAAAATAAAACACACACTCCTTCTAATGAGCTCCTTGGGCATTCTGACTACAAAAGCAGAGTGACTGCTCGTGTGTGTGTGTGTATGCGTGCGTGTATGTGTATTTCTCCTGTGTGTGTTTGTTTGTTGTAAAAAACAGCGTGTGGGTAGGTAAGAGGTTCCGCAAAGGCTACACTCTGATTCAGCCTGTTGTTTCCTATCTCTGTGATCAGCTCTGAAGATGAACTTTCCCCCTGTGAAAAGTAGAATACATTAGCTACACCGTACAACTCACTTATGGAGCTACAGTACAGTGCATCTTGTTTGTGGAGCTGCCAGACATTTCCCTAGCAGGGCCACTGTGCACGTCTCTGTTCATGTTTAAATGTCTCTGTTCATGTTTAAATGTCTCTGTTCATGTTTAAATGTCTCTGTTCATGTTTAAATGTCTCTGTTCATGTTTAAAGCATGTACGTTATGAGTACAAAACATTAGGAACACCGGCTATTTCCATCACATAGACTGACCAGGTGAATCCAGGTGAAAGCTATGATCCCTTATTGATGTCACTTGTTAAATCCACTTCAATCAGTGTAGATGAAGGGGAGGAGACTAGTTAAAGAAGGATTTATAAGCCTTGAGACAATTGAGCCATGTATTGTGTGTGTATACCATTCAGAGGGTGAATGGGCAAGACAAAATATTTACTTGCCTTGGAACAGGGTATGGCAGTAGGTGCCAGGCGCACCGGGTGTGTGTCAAGAGCTGCTACGCTGCCGGGTTTTTCACGCTCAACAGTTTCCTGTGTGTATCAAGAATTGTCCACCACCCAAAGGACATCCAGCCAACTTGACACAACTGTTGGAAGCATTGGAGTCAACATGGGCGACCATCCCTGTGGAATGCTTTCGAACACCTTGTAAAGTCCATGCGCCGATGAATTGAGGCTGTTCTGAGGGCAAAAGGGGGTGCAACTCAATATTAGGAAGGTGTTCCTAATGTTTTGTACACTCAGTGTATATTGCATATGTATTGCCTTTGTATTCCAAGCAGCCCTGACTAAGCCAGAGGATATCTCTATTATTCTCTATCATCAGGTATAGTCTTCCTGTCAGAGGCTATAGAGGATAACAGGGAGGTCAGTCACTGTGTTAAAGTATAACTCCACCCACTGTTTTGATATTTGTTTCATTCGTCCATTGTTGTCATAGTCCCAAAATGTTTTGCATGTCAGCAATCAAGTTTTCAAGATATGCAACTTTCAAAATACAGAAATCACCCCCGTATGATGCATTTTGCATGATATGATGCTGCGCTTTGCATCGTATGCTGCAAAATGGATCATAAGGGGGATGAATTTAAGTTCTCAGGATAAGTTCTGTCGTTCTGCCCCTGAACAAGGCAGATAACCCACTGTTCCTAGGCCGTCATTGTAAATAAGAATTTGTTCTTAACTGACTTGCCTAGTTAAAACCTTTTCTCAATAGGGGGTGCTGTTGGCACTTTGTAATAATTTCGTTCCCAAATTAAACTGCCTCGTACTCAATTCTGGCTGGTACAATATGCATATTATTATTACTATTGGATAGAAAACACTCTCTAGTTTCTAAAACCGTTTGAATTATATCTGTGAGTAAAACAGAACTGGAGTTAGAGCAATTTTCCTATGAGGATGTGAGAATGCTGAAATCTGCCGGCTGTTCTGAGATCCGTTTATAAATCTGCCTGTCTTCTATTGGTTGAGATGCACTGCATACGCCTTCCCCTGGATGTCAGCGAATAGTGAGAATTGAAATGGTGTTGCTAGGCAGATCTGAGAGCTTATAAATGGGCTGGGAACGTGGGGTCCGTCCTTTGTTCTCTTCGCCAGGACGCAGAAAGGACCTCTGGCTGTCGTTATAGAAAGCTCCCGTTATAGCCCTTAGATATATCCGGCTCTGTTTTTATTCGATATAGGTGTTAAAGACATCATAATGTTGTTATATTAAACCGAGTTATATCAGTTTATATCAGTATATTGCGATTTTCGGGTATTTATTTGTGCTGCATTCTAGGGATTTGGGCACGTGTGGCCCACATGGCTAATGTTTACTGCTAATTCCAACGTTGAAGGCGACAATCTACAACCGAGCAACGATTCTTTTGGACAAAGGACACCTTGCCCAAGATTCTGATGGAAGCTCATCAAATAGTAAGAACTATATATGATGTTAATTCGTTGTTCTGTTGAAAAATGTTAAACTCCTATTCCGCCATTAATCTCGGTGCGGTCTCGCTTTAACGCACGCTGTATGTCGTAGTAACGTTAATTTTAAAAATCTAACACAGCGATTGCATTAAGAACTAATGTATCTTTCATTTGCTGTCCAACCTGTATTTTTTAGTCAAGTTTAGGATTAGTTACTGATTAGACTAGGTGCCTCTCCCAAGATTTCTCCCGACATATTGTTGGCAGTTTGGCTACTTTTCTCATTGTATAACCACGATTTGTGCCGCTAAATATGCACATTTTCGAACAAACTCTATATGTATTGTGTAATATGATGTTATAGGACTGTCATCTGAAGAAGTTTGAGAAGGTTAGTGAAAAAATTTATATCTTTTGCTGGTTTATTCGTTATCGCTATTGTTGGCCTGAATCAATGCTGTTGTGTGGTTGGCTATTGTAGTAAGCTAATATAATGCTATATTGTGTTTTCGCTGTAAAACACTTAAAAAATCTGAAATATCGGCTGGATTCACGAGATCTTTGTCTTTCATTTGCTGTACGCTGTGTATTTTTCAGAAATGTTTTATGATGAGTATTTAGGTAATACACGATGGTCTCTGTAGTTATTCTAGTTGCTTTGGTGAGAGTTGTGATGGTGGCTGCAATGGTAAACTATGATTTATACCTGAAATATGCACATTTTTCTAACAAAACATATGCTATACAATAAATATGTTATCAGACTGTCATCTGATTAAGTTGTTTCTTGGTTAGTGGCTATTTATATCTTTATTTGGTCGAAATTGTGATAGCTACCTATGCAGGAAAAAAATGGTGGAAAAAAAAAGTTGTGTCTTTTGCTATCGTGGTTAGCTAATAGATTTACATATTGTGTCTTCCCTGTAAAACATTTTAAAAATCAGAAATGATGGCTGGATTCACAAGATGTGTATCTTTCATCTGGTGTCTTGGACTTGTGATTTAATGATATTTAGATGCTAGTATTTACTTGTGACGCTATGCTAGGCTATGCTAGTCAGCTTTTTTACTGATGGGGGTGCTCCCGGATCCGGGATTGTGATGAAGTAGAAGTTAAATAATTTTTTTTTTTTTTTTTAAAGACCCAGATGCAGACAGCTAGAGTCACAGATGTTTATTTACCCAAACAGGGGGCAGGCAAAAGACAGGTCAAAGGCAGGCAGTGGTCCGTAATCCAGGGCAGAGTCAATAAGGTACAGAACAGCAGGCAGGCTCGGGGCCAGGACAGGCAGAGGTTTATACACTGGTCAGAGTCAGGCAGGTACAGAACGGCAGGCAGACTCGGGGTCAGGGTAGGCAGAATGGTCAGAACCGGGGTTACTAGGAAACAGAATTTGGGAAAGCAGGGAGATGGGAAAACACGCTGGTAAGACCTGACAAGACAAGATGAACTGGCAACAGACAAACAGAGAACACAGGTATAAGTACACAGGGGATAATTGGTAAGATGGGCGACACCTGGAGGGGGGTGGAGACAAGCACAAAGACAGGTGAAACAGATCAGGGTGTGACACATTTCTGTATTTTGAAAGTTATATATCTTGAAAACTTTGTGACTGTGTCAACTGTGGACTCATTTAAACAATGCTTTTGTGTGGAACTTTCCTTTAAGGACATCATGACCAACTGGCTAACTGATGGTTGGGGGTGGGTAGGAGGATTATTAGTGTACTAGGTATTGAGTTACACCTTCACTGGGAATGGGATGTGATCTCCCATTAGTCATCAAACGATCCATCGGCTGTAGAGGCACTTAGAGAGAAAGACAGACAAACTGAGCAGCTGGCGAGATGAATAGTGTATTTATTTGCCAGGCACTATGTACAACTAATATTGCACCAGATTGAGCTACACAGCCAATTTCCATATTCAGTCAACATGTTATTTACTTTGAGTAATGATACGATTATATGGCATCAAGGGTTCATAAATTGCACCTTTGAAAGTGAACTACATATGATCTGCTTTGAATCATAGCTTACATGCTATTGAATGTTATTGAATGAATGTACTGCAGGATTGCATCAAGAGCTGTCGAGCACACAGAAGTAGTAGGATGGAGCTCATTACTATGGAGAACACATCATAATACTGACATCTCAGCACACTAGAGACTGGAGCATAGAGAGAGAGAGAGATAGAGAAAGAGAGGGAGCGAGAGAGAGAGAAAGAGAGGGAGAGAGAGAGCGGGAGAGAGAGAGAGGGGGAGAGAGAGAGAGAAAGGGAGAGGGAGAGAGAGATAGAGAGAGGGAGAGAGAGAGAGAGAGAGAGAGAGAGAGAGAGAGAGCAGGGAGAGTTTCATTACATCTATGAAAATGGAACAGTCGGGCTGAGCTGACAGCCCAGAGGTGCTCCTTCCCGTCACTGTTCTCCGGTCAGGTGGAAGAGATGATACAGTAACCAGGGTTGTATTCATTAGGCGTCAAACAGACTGAAACAGTGAGTAACTACCAGGACTTGTCCAATAAGAAATCCTTGTATTTGATATGTTTGCTGTGTGCGCCTTAATGAATACAGCAGGTAATAACACGTTAACAACAGCAGTAATAGAGTAACCAGCCATAAGAGGCTGAGGTTTTCTTCATCTGATATTGAAGGTTGTAGCGTGCCAGCCTGTTACAGGGGGAAGTAGGTAGAGCTGCAGAGAGTTGCAGCCTCGGTGTGTAACCATCTATTCTATAAACCCCCACTTGTCTGTTTATGCAAACTGAACTCCTGCTTCTGAGACCCCGCATCACACACACAAACACATGGACGCATCACGCACACACGAATGCACAGACACACACACACGCACGCGCGCATGCACGACACACACACACACACCCTGCTGTGTTTTAAGCTCTTTCCAGCGAGGTACCAGGGGAGTGTAAGGCCAAGTGTCAGCCATTAGATCCAATCCACCATCAGACAAGCATCAGATGTCTGTCTGTCAAAGAGGAGAAAAGGACCAGTGAAGGACATCAGCTGGTATACAGGGATGAAATGGTAAAACAGAAGATAAAACAGAATGTCTCTCCTCTGACACTGTCCTGCTTTCTCTCCTCTCTCTGAATGCAGCAAATGACCACAGCAATGTTCAACATAAAAATAATCAAAATTGGATGAAAGCCATTAATAAACAATAAATGAGATGAATATAATGCATGCATATGTTGTGTGTGTGCCTGCGTTCGTATGTGTGTGTGTGTGTGTCTGTGTGTGTATAATCTGTGTATCAGCAGCGCTGTGAGTCTGCAGTGTTCAGTGTTCTGAGGAGAGAGTGTGAGAGATGTTTCTTTAATCCAGTGCTGCAGCCTCTGGCCTACTCTTTCTCCTCTCCTCGGTCTCATCCATAACCATCTATCAGGCCTGGTTCAAACAGCCCCAGCCTTTAAGACACGAAAAGACACAAAGCTCTCACACCCTTTCTCAACCACAACCACTAAATTATTCAGAAGTGTATTCCAATATTAGGCACTTACTCAATGATTCTTTGTCAACATCCATTCTAACAAAGAGAGTAAACTGTAGATGTGGCACAGCTGTAGAATCTACTGGCCTTGCCCCAGCCCTGCAGCCCCAGTCCCATCCTGCAGGCTGGCTGGGAGTGTGTGTTTGTCTATAATCAGCGGTGCCGTTCTAATGACTGGATTGCCATGCAGCTCAGACCCGAGCACACAGAACAGGCTGGGAGGGACACACAGACATGCAACACACACACACACACACACACACACACACACACACACACACACACACACACACACACACACACACACACACACACACACACACACACACACACACACACACACACACACACACACACAGAGAGAAGGCACAGGATACCGTGACAGCTTTGAGGTTGATATGGTGAGCAGGGGGTGCTGGGTAATTTCACCCTGTGTGTTTGTGTGTTTGTATGGGTAGGTGTTTATGAATATGTGTGTGCGTGGGTGCGTGTGCTGGATTGTGTGTGTGGGTGTGTGATGGGGTTACTGGGCCGAGGTGTCCACACACTGTTCTATTTTGATTAGCATAATCCTGGCTTTGATTTCCACAGGGTGCTTGGTCTCCACAGGTGACTAGAGTTAGGAAAATATTCCTCCATGTTAAAGACAGTACATCTACACTATAACGCGATTAAACAGAGCAGAACTAACAAAACATAGCCACAATAACAGAAACAGGATGAAAAGAAGAAACAATATTCATATTTTATGGCTAAAACGTCCAGAGGTGCAGCACTTTGGCAAAGAACACATCTGAATACATTAAGTCATCCAAGTCATCCATTTCCCTGTGCAGTCTGGGTTAGAGAAGGTGACAGTGGGGTCTCTCTAAAATGGCTGCCGAGGTTTGACCCAGTGACACACTTCTCCCTCCATCTGTCTCTGAGACCCAGAGGAGGACTGAACCAGAGCTGCAGTCTCCCCCAAACACACCACAAGCAGGGGCCCGTACATAACAGTGTGTGTGTGTGTGCGCGTGCGTGCGTGCGTGCGTGTGGATACATCTCTCTGCCGGTTTAATGTTTGCCCACTCTGCCAGAGCTCATTTGTGAACAATTGTTAGTACACACACTCTCTAAAAAATGCTGGGTTGTTTGGTTGACCCAACTGCTGGGTTGCAGGCGTTGGGTCACTTAATTGGTTTGTTTTCTTTAAAAACTGCTGGATTATTGATGCTGGGTGCTAGGTTATTGGTGCTTGAGCTATGACCCAGCAGGTCAGATCAGAAGGTGTGTTTAGTAGGGGCGTGGCTTTAGGTGTAGTTTAGTAGGGGCGTGGCTTTAAGATAGTTATTTTTAGCCATCCGTGAGAGTAAATGTAATCCAGGTCATCTGTTGTTTTTCAAAGTTACTTCAAATTAAGCTTGAAAATAAAAAAATGTGTAGGTTAATTAATAACACTTACAGAGCTGTCTGAGTTTCCTACAAGCCTATGTAAATCCCCCTGTTGGGATACAAGAAGGTGGTATAACTTATTATTAAAGTCATTAATCATCTTAATATTAAAGAATGTGTTAAAACAATTATTATTGAACATTGATTTTACAGTATGTCAACTTAACATGACGAACAGGAGTGACATTTACTCTCACGGATGGCTAATAAGATTTAGCGGAAAGCCACGCCTCTAATAAGCCACGCCTCCTGAGCATGACCTAAGAATTACTTTAAAAAAAAAAACAGATGCTAGGTCAACCCAGCATGAGAGTTAAATGTAACCATATTTGGGTATTCACGCAATTATAACCAGGTGTTTTCTGTCCCCTATTTAAAGGTGTAATATGCAGGAATAGTTCCACCATTTCCTGGTTGCTAAAATTGTGATAGTTTGCCTAATTTCAGTTTATGTGACAAAAAAGCATATGTATAGTGTAGAGAATCATTGTACCATCTTAAACCCCTGTGGAATATGTTTTCAATAATCAAAAATATAGTATTTTCAGCTATTTGAAACTGGTGTAAAATGCAGCATCAACAACTCACCTTAAAGAAAACAATACGTGTTTTGTAACCCAGCATTTCTTAGAGTGTGATAAGGAAAGACATAAACAAATCATATAATATTAATAAAAAAACAACTTAACTTTATTGAAAGAATGAGGTTAGGGAAATACATTGTGTCATTCAAACCTGTAAAAAAAAGTGCAGGTTATCACCATCATAGCCATAACTGTCACACCCTGGCCTTAGTTATCTTTGTTTTCATTATTATTTTAGTTAGGTCAGGGTGTGACATGGTGAAGTATGTGTTTTTGTATTGTCTAGGGTGTTGTTTGGTTTAGGGGGTTAAGTAGAGTAGATGGTTTAGTGTTCAGTGTAGGTGTCTAGGAAAGTCTATGGTTGCCTGAATTGGTTCTCAATTAGAGACAGCTGGTTATTGTTGTCTCTGATTGGGAGCCATATTTAAGGCAGCCATAGGCTTTAGCTGGTTGTGGGTAATTGTCTATGTGTAGTGTTTGTGTCAGCACTATTTATATGTATAGCTTCACGGTCGTCATTTTGTTAGTTTTTGTATAGTTGTTCGTTTCTTGTTTTTTCTCTCTTCTATAATAAAAGAAGATGTATTTTGCACACGCTGCGCCTTGGTCCTCTCTCTCTTGTCAAGACGATCGTGACAATAACATTATATACAATATTCAGCTGAGGGATAATGTCATCAAAATGTATCTGGAACTACATAATATGATCAGAATAAGGCATATAATAACAACAATTGTCTTATAAAACTTACATTTTATCTGTACATCCATTACACTAGGCCTATAGCCTATCACGTGAAGAGTCAGAACGGGAACAATTTTAAAGGCCATCATTATTTTACAGTCTTCAGAAGGAGGGGTTGGATAGCCATTTGATTAGATGTTCAGGAGTCTTATGTCTGGGGGGGCTGGTGTCCTTGACAATTTTTAGGGCCTTCCTCTGACACCGCCTGGTAAAGAGGTCCTGGATGGCAGGCAGCTTAGCCCCAGTGATGTACTGGGCCATACGCACTACCCTCTGTAGCTCCTTGCGGTCGGAGGCTGAGCAGTTGCCAGGCAGTGATGCAACCAGTCAGGATGCTCTCGATGTTGCAGCTGTTGAACATTTTGAGGATCTGAGGACCCATGCCAAATCTTTTTAGTTTCCTGAGGGGGAATGGGCTTTGTCGTGCCCTCTTCACGACTGTCTTGGTGTGTTTGGACCATTCTAGTTTGTTGTTGATGTGGACACCAAGGAACTTGAAGCTCTCAACCTGCTCCACTACAGCCCCATCGATAAGAATGGGGGTGTGCTCTGTCCTCCTTTTCCTGTAGTCCACAATCATCTCCTTTGTCTTGATTACATTGAGGGATAGGTTGTTCTTCTGGCACCACACTGCCAGGTCTCTGACCTCCTCCCTATACGCTGTCTCGTCGTTGTCAGTGATCAGGCCTACCACTGTTGTGTCGTCTGCATACTTAATGATGGTGCTGGAGTCATGTTTGAGTCCAAGGATCCTTAGCTTAGTGATGTGCTTTGAGGGCACTATGGTGTTCAACGCTGAGCTGTAGTTAATGAGTAGCATTCTCACATAGGTGTTCCTTTTGTCCAGGTGGGAAAGGGCAGTGTGGAGTGCAATAGAGATTGCATCATCTGTGGATCTGTTTGAGCGGTATGCAAATTGGAGTGGGTCTAGGGTTTCTGGGATAATGGTGTTAATGTGAGCCATTACCAGCCTTTCAAAGCACTTCATGGCTACGGACGTGAGTGCTACGGGTCTGTAGTCATTTATGCAGGTTACCTTAGTGTTCTTGGGCACAGGGACTATGGTGGTCTGCTTGAAACATGTTGGTATTACAGACTCAATCAGGGACATGGTGAAAATGTCAGTGAAGACACCTGCCAGTTGGTCAGCACATGCCCGGAGCACCCGTCCTGGTAATCCGTCTGGCCCAGGGGCCTTGTGAATGTTGACCTGTGTAAAGGTCTTACTCACGTCGGCTATGGAGAGCATGATCACACAGCTGTCCAGAACAGCTGATGCTTTCATGCATGTCTCAGTATTGCTTGCCTCAAAGCGGGCATAGAAGTGATTTAGCTCACCTGGTAGGCGTGTCACTGGGCAGCTCGCGGCTGTGCTTCCCTTTGTATTCTGTAATAGTTTGCAAGCCCTCCCACATTCGACGAGCGTTGGAGCCGGTGCAGTACGATTCAATCTTAGTCCTGTATTGACACTTTGCCTGTTTGATGGGTCGTCTGAGGGCGTAGCGGATTTCTTCTAAGCGTCTGGGTTAGAGTCTGCTCCTTGAAGCGGCAGCTCTACCCTTCAGCTCAGTGCGGATGTTGCTTGCAATCCATGGTTTCTGGTTGGGGTATGTACGTACAGTCACTGTGGGGATGACATCATTGAAGCTTATTGATGAAGCCAGTGACTGATGTGGTGTATCCTTAATGCATCGGAGGAATCATGGAACATTTTCCAGTCTCTGTCGTAAAAAAGTCCTGTAGCTTAGCATCTGCGTCATCTGACCATCTTTATTGACCGAGTCACTGGTGCTTCCTGCTTTAGTTTTAGCTTGTAAGCAGGAATCAGGAGGATGGAATTATGGTCAGATTTGCCAAATGGGGGGCGAGGGAGAGCTTTTTATGTGTCTCTGTGTGTGGAGTAAAAGTGGTATTTTTTCCCCTCTGGTTGCACATTTACATGCTGATAGAAATGAGGTAAGACTGATTTCAGTTTTCCTTCATTAAAGTCCCCGGCCACTAGGAGTGCCGCCTCTGGGTGGGCATTTTCCTGTTGCTTACTT